>NC_051184.2:143535627-143572884 GCF_013339695.2 Rhipicephalus sanguineus
GTTCCGCTTCTCGAAGGCGTGTCTCTCACTGCACAGAGCAATAAATGCGCGACAACTGCCCGACGACGCCCTTGCCTTTCCGTGCCGCCTATTGCAGCACTTTCATCAGTCGGTGCTTACGCCACTCGAAGCCGTAGAACGCGGGGAAACACCGTGGTGGATGTGGAGCTGCGCTGCTTTGGCGACGAGGTGTCTCCACGGTAACACGACGACAAAGGCAAAGCCCCGCCACTGCGTCGTCACCAATCCGAATCACTGCGAACAGCGCATTAAAGCGACCGTAAAGTTTCCTACAATAATGCCCAGAAACTACCGCAGCGCTCCCTGTCGGGCCTCTTTAGGGTCTTGATGCACCGCTTCATCTCACCGCTCCCGGTCAGTGACAGCGCCCCCCGCTAACCAAGATCCTTGTGACAAGGAGAAGGTGTGACAGACACGAGGTGCGTTTTGGACGTCTCGCGCATTAGCGATGGTACCGCAGTTGCTCACATTCAGTACACCAGCTATGGTCGCGTTGCTCCCGGCACTTACCGTCGCGGACACAGATGTTGTCGGTTCGACTCCTATACTCCGTTTCACACATCAGGTGCAACGCTGTGGAGGCTAGCGAGACTTCTTGCAGTAGATGCATTCGTATTAAGAAATAGTTCAATGTTCTTACCACCCAGAATATAATTTTTTTTGCGTTCTTACGGCGAGTTGTAGTTGAAGATGTTTTGTGCCTTACAAGTAAACAAACTCCGTCATACGTCTGTCATTATGCCGCTGGATCGCTTAGCGTCTATTTGCTTTCGCGTTTTAAATGCGAATGCATTTCTTAGTCGGGGCATGTCAGGCGTCTGTCGGTGTCCGCGCGCCGGCAGGTGTTATCTCTTCGCTCTCACTCCTTCTCCCATAGCAACAGCTGCGGGCGCGCGCGCTTATCCTCGCCCCTAGCAACCGGAGCAGGTGGTGCGGGCGGAGTAGCGGAGAGTGAGTGGAGAGGAAGAGCGCGCTCTGGCGTGTGAGGGCGCTCGCATCGCGGGAGCTCGGCGGTACGACGCTGCTGCGTGCGCGCGCGCCGTTGCCACTGGCCGAGCGGGAGGTGTGGACGTGTTCCTCAAGTGATACCTGGCCTTCAGCGAAGAACTGCGACAGCAACGGCCGTCCTCGCTTCTCAAAGACCCTTTGACAGTACACTTTAGCGACCACAAGGCTGAGATTATGGCCGTCAGGTACAATGACAACACAAACAGGTGCTGATGAATGTGCTAAATAAATAGTTACGGTACAAATCCTCGTCTCGTCATTAATTTACGCCATTAAAATTACTACGCCGTGTACTCTCGGCGCAAGAAATGCATTGGCATTTCCTCACGATTCCCTTCGGGGAGGTGAGGGCATTTTTTTGGTACTTCATTTGCGGCCCGTCGCGACGCCTCACTCGGCTCGTGCGAGCGTTTACAACACTGAAAGCCGACCACGAGACGCGCGGAGTTATATATTCTGCTGACCGAACTTCTTGCATAGCTTCTACAGCGTTGCGCCTGGTGTGTGAGACGGAGTATAGATCATCCAAATCAATGAACCCTTTTCTTCTGGTTTTCTTTTGTCATCTTTTCATGCGCATTTTACCGACCACTTCCGTTACGGAAATGATGTTAGTGAAGTCTAGGTGGACGCGGTACGAAACATTTATGTGTCAAAAATCATCATGTGATGACATTATCGCGGTGTCACGGGTCACCGAGATTTGTGACGTCAAGATGGTGCCAACAGGACATCACTTAACGTGACGTCACATGATGACACCATAACAAGACATTGTCGCTTGATCAAAGGTGGGCTGATGCCGGAGGAAGTGCGATACCACGTTGGGTGCAGGAAGCCTTCATTTCAGCGGGGGGAGGCGGGGTGAGAGGAGCAAACAATAAAATCGACTAAGAAGAAAAAGAAGATGGCTTTCGCGTTCATGTCACCTTAGATGATTGCATAAGAGATTGTGTAAGCTTTTCTTTTTTTGCTGAGTGCTGTCTGTGAACGGGACTGTGCCAACATATTTCCACACCCAAGCTTTCATTTGGACTAAAAAATCTCGGTGGTTTCTTCTCTATCCATTCAGCCGTGGCCTGGCATTCCCATTGAAAGAATAGGGGCCGGTTTTCGCCAGGAGGCATAATAATAGGATGGCTTAATTTCTTCTCTGTTGTGCAGTACTGGGTCAATCCGCAAAATTCTTTCGGCAATTGTAAGCTGCAATGAGGCGTGGTGAAGGACCGTATAAATTTGCTACATTCATCTAGGTTGCGTGCATGCGCCCATTCCGTAATGGTTACAGTATTAGTTAAAACTAGTTTTCCAAAGCAAACTTGCATTGAGTGACCTTTGAAGCTGGTCTTCGAAAAAAACCATCCTAACCCACATATCTTTCGTCACTCACAACTGGCGCGTATAAAAAAATAATAAATACATTTTCTGTCCGGGAACGGGGTTTGAATCCGAGTCCCCTCAGTCCGAAAAGGTACCGTCACCACTAGACCACGTGCACAGGCTTGCCCGAAGTGAACTGAACTGAAGCACCATAAATACGTTCTACCGACAATGAAAAACACAATTGGGAAGTACTATACACTTGCTACGGGCGCTTCATTGAAATATTTCGTGTGGCCGGACTAAAGGTGGTCTTCTGGACAGCGCGTAATGTATACCTGGGGTGCTATGCAGGACGGTCCGAGCTTCTCGGGCACACGAGTTTGCTCCGAGGTCGCATTATGGCGGTCATGACAGGAAGACAGTGCGGAGCACGTGATAACAGCGTTGATAAAAACGGCTACAAGAACGAGCATGGCGTCACATACGCATGTGCGGCATTTGCGGCGGTTTTCAAAGGAACGCCGCGTGCGAACGCGTCAGCGCCGCCACTCAGTCAACATTTTGACTGTGTAGCGACGTCAGCGTGATTGTCGCGCTATCTTTTTGCTAACTGACCATCGCGCCTCCCATGGGCGTGTTCGTGGGCGTTTGTCCTCTTTCGGAGAATTCTTTTGTTCCACCTGCAGCATAGAAATTTGCACTTCGAAGGCAAGAAGGGCGCACACGCGGCACTCTGGGACATCTCGTGTTAGGGTAAACGTTGGGCTATACCTCGTTGAGGAAGACGGAATTAGGGTACGACTCCGTCTGCAAAAGACGGGGGGTCACGGCCTGAGCTCGGTTAAGCTTTGGAATGCGGAGATGGAAAGCACCTACGTGATAGCGCAAAGTGCTTCGTAATCTCGTTAAACGTCTGCGGGAAATCACGCAATGGGAAGGAGGAGAGAGCAGCCGGGCGGCCGGTTAATTCAGCGCGCGAGCTGCGTTGGCCACCTCGTTGAGGTTGACCGGAATACCCTCTATGCTGCCCATGGGCGCAGGGAAACCAGTAGTCCAACGTTTATCGCAGAAAGAGCGTTTCCATACCCCCGTATTTTCAAACAAGCCTCGACTCGAATTTCGTCCTTCACTCGACCGAGTACAGCATAGCGCCGCTGCTTGACTGAAAATGACGCCGCGCTTCCCAAACGTTTCTGCAAATTATCACTGAGATGTGGTAACTTGTTCTGCCATGAGACGGCGCTTCAATCAACTTTCTCAAGTCCAAGTGAAGCGTTGAGTGGAGGGGCTTTCTAGAATACGGGCGGACAGTCAACGCGCGCCGTTCGCTCTCTCTCGCCACACGGTGAGCGCTGAGGTGGTGGCACCCTCTCTTCCGCTCAAGCAAATGGACCGTACCGACAGCGACGACGATGCACGCCGCGACAGCAGACGACGATGCATGATGCAGGCCGACACGCCGAGACCCTGAGGTGCTTCGCCCCTAAAAGGGCGTGGCCAAGCAGGAACTGCGCAACTGGAAATAGTACGAAAAGACAACAACCCATTTCCTAAGTTTCAGTCCATACAGGGTCGGCATCATCGTCTTCCTACTTGTGGAGGCACGCGAACCTTCTGGAAACGCTCACTGTTATTTCGTCAGGGGACGCGAAGGCATCGGTGGGCTGCACAAATCGCAGCCATGAGCCGATCGGGATCATGCGTCTCACGCTGGTGAAACGCGCTCCTTACCCGCCGTGGTGAAGAACGCTGTTTTTGCACTGTGAAAAGCACGCGGTCAACCGCATATTAGACATGAATGCGTCTGTTGCCCAGGTGATGCTTTACGCTGGTAATTTCATCATCGTAAATCGCTCTCATCGCAATGCGCCAAAAACACCTGCCGCCGTAGACTCCGATGGGCACGGTGTTAGAGTACGCGATCTTCAGTGCGATTGTATAATACCGACTATGTATGCAACGCAGTTTATGAAATGAAATTTATGCATATACCCACTTGCGCTCGCGTATCACTTTCACTCTATACTCGGGGACAACTTTCTGTGGCAATGAAGGGAAAGCTACAGAGCCACAATGCACGTATCCTGCCGCTAATGAATGTAGCCCACAGTTACGTCCGTATTTTCTGCGTGAGATGTATAAAATACTCCTTCATTTTCTACATGTAGCTTTTTGAGACGGAAAGCAGCGCACACAAGCGAGATATTTCTATTTCTTTTACTTTATACGTTGTCACTTTGCGTTTTTGCATGCTTGAAAAAGTCGCGCCTTTTACACGTACGTTAGACGCTAAGCAGCGTTTGCGTCGAAATGCAACACTAGCCATCACTTTCCATGGCGTTACAAGACGCCCGCCAAACCTGACCACTTCGCGTAGCTGTACATGTGCAGACGCTCCACCTCCGTAGCTTTCCCTTCATTGCCACAGAAAGTTGTCCCCGAGTATATTCTAGTGTAGGAAAGACTACACTTCACAATACACCACTGTCTTCGTTTTTTTTTTCTCTTCGATGAATACAGATCACATCACGAACACACGTTCATGCTCGCTTACACGCTTCGATGTGAACCTGCTGCAACCGAGCGAAGCAACCGAGCGAAGCGTTGTTTGCAAGGGTAGGAAAACGTGAAATCGACACCAGAAATTTAGAAACCGCAAAAAACGAAAGTCCTTGACGGGATAAGTTTTCATACGTAAAATGCAAACAGTTTTGAGCGTAATACCTATTTCTTTTCTAACACGAAAGTGCTTTATGCCGGGGTCCACAAAGATATCAGTGGCGTATTTCCGTTACGGCAATGACGTCGAAAAAATTTTTACACGATCAGACGGCAAAAAAAAAAATCACATCATATCCACGGAGTGAATGATGATGAGTGGGCGAAGCTGCGGAGGTTCATCGGTAAACCGTGAATCTTCTGTGAATTCTGCCCAGTACATCATCACCGACGTGAGATCGGGCGCGTTTACACTAAAGGTTCGATGAGTTATGACGACTTGCAGCTCACTTTAATTTTACATGTACGCTGTGAATTTTCATTGTTTGGAAAACCATTGCTTTAGAAAACAGCTGGCGTCTTTCGTTAAGCATCTGGCGTCTTTTCGTTTTGCATTAGAAACATCTGGCGTTCTTTCGTTTTGCTTTTAGAAAACATCTGGCGTTTTTCGTTGGTTTATTTCATCAATCAACGGCGTTTTGAACAAAATTTTTATTGTTTAATCACGCACAGGAGAAATCGCACCAGGCACTACCTTGGAGGTAAACAATGGCTGCTAATGGGAATGAGACACAGAAAAAGTTGGCTTTTAGCTAACATTTACACTTCTACTTCTACTAACGTTTCCTACTGGAACATGCCAATGGCTGCTAGTGGGGAATGAGAGACAGAAGAATTCTGCTTTTAGTTAACGCGCATGCTGCGAATTTTTTATTGTTCAACAACGCACAGGAAAAACCTCTCACCGGCACCACCATGGAGGTCCAGATCTGGTACTAGCGTTACGACTGGTTACGCACAACTACGAGGGACGAACGGGTGCCGCCTTAAGGAGCTTCGTCCCTAAAAAGAAAGTTCCGTCAACGAGCGTCGAACCCACGACCGCTCGGCCCGCAACAACAGATGCTGGACACGCTGTCCACTGCGCAACTGTCAGACTCTACATGCTTTACAAACGCGCCTTTTATGTCTACCACTCTCCCGGTCGGAGGGGTGGTGTTGCCCTGGAAGCCGTAAAGTAAAGTAATTCGTTATTACTGCGGCCTCCGCGATCAGCATCTGCAACGCGTTACACGTCCGTCCCATTCGGCACGTTTTCAATCGAAGTTCAATTTTGTCAATGCGTTGACACACCGGGAGGTAGTGATCTTCGCCCAAGCGTCGTAAAAGCGTCGGCCTCGCTCATAGCAACACACTAATCCAAACCAAACATAGCTCTGCGACGCGCGCCTGCCTCATCTGGATGTAACACCGCGTTGCCCGCTCACGCGCTCGCCCCGAGAAAAATCGCGGCCGGGCTACTGTGGCGGCACGACGCGCTTTGCGTTGCCCTCTAGTCCTGCCGTGGTGTTCAATCACATTTTAACATGCCGCGGGATGGCGACCAAGTTCTGCGTCCAATATGCGACGCTCTTCTGGCTATCACACCTCGTTCTCTGATAACGCTTTCACCGTTTTCTACTAGAGCTACCACAAGGGTTTGTTTAATGATTTAACATGGACGTTAGTCGTCGGGATGGAGAAGTACCACGAATAATCAAAGTAGGTGCATACACGTTTAACGGTGCCATAGCTGCCAGACATCAATATACATTGTACAAACTCTCTTATAACAATGTTCAGTAAACATTCAGTTACTTCTGTAAGAGGATGCTTTAATTTCGTGTTATTCCGATTCCTATGACGGAGGGATCAACCATGTTTTTTAACGTTTTCTTTTATGCTACATAGTCTACAAAAGTTAGCTTTCGCAGACTACATGAACAAGCGTAGTAAAAAAATCACAGCATATCCACGGAGTGAATGATGATTAGTGGGCGAAGCTGCGGAGGTTCATCGGTAAACCGTGAATCTTCCGTGAATTCTGCCCAGTACATCATCACCGACGTGAGATCGGGCGCGTTTATACTAAAGGTTCGATGAGAGTTATGACGACTTGCAGCTCACTTTAATTTTACATGTACGCTGTGCATTTTCATTGTTTAGAAAACCATTGCTTTAGAAGACATCTGGCGTCTTTCGTTAAGCAGCTGGCGTCTTTTCGTTTTGCTTTAGAAACATCTGGCGTTCTTTCCTTTTGCTTTTACAAAACATCTGGCGTCTTTCGTTGGTTTATTTCATCAATCAACGGCGTTTTGAACAAAATTTTTATTGTTTAATCACGCACAGGAGAAATCTCACCAGGCACTACCTTGGAGGTAAACAATGGCTGCTAATGGGAATGAGAGACAGAAGAAGTCGGCTTTTAGCTAACACTTACACTTCTACTTCTACTAACATTTCCTACTGGAACATGCCAATGGCTGCTAATGGGGAATGAGAGACAGAAGAATTCGGCTTTTAGTTAACGCGCAAGCTGCGAATTTTTTATTGTTCAACAACGCACAGGAAAAATCTCCCGCCGGAACCACCTTGGAGGTCAAGATCTGGTACTAGCATTACGACTGGTTACGCACTACTACGACTACGAGGGACGAACGGGTGCCGCCTTAAGGAGCTTCGCCCCTAAAAGTGTGTGCTTCGGCTCCGTAGCCTCGGCTGTGCTGCCGCAGAAAGTTGTCGCCAGGTATAGATATAGGAAAGTGCATACTTCAGGAAAATTCCGACTTAAAGAAAATTGAATTTCTAAATTGTTTCCGTGATCGTGTGATGGCACTTTCGTTGGGTCGTTCTAAAGGCTCACGAACACTGGAAAGAACATGTAAGACGCCATGCCCATTCAGCCCGAAAGCAGCGTTCCTGGAACGGCCGCTACCTATAAAAAGTCACAATTTTACCGCAAGGACGAAGCAATGAATGCGACAGCAACAAATTGTAGTGTTATACGAAGTGAGACTGGTAGCTGATTATTTTGTATGCAATCTCGCGTAACCGCAATACGCTGGTGTAAGAGAATACGGCCGCTCCATGGAGAGATGCTCTCCGCATAGTCACTTCGCGTTGAGAGCTCAGCATCTAGAAAGGTATACGAGCCGCCCGCTGTGATGGCTGTCGAGATAGCGCGCGCGCCAGCGATCGCGACCGCGCCCTCAAAGTTCAAAGTAGCTCCTCGCGCGACAACCGCACCCCGTCCTCCGAGCGAGTGCATCCTTCTAGCGACGGAGGGTGCATGCGTCTTTTCATTGTCGTTGAAGGCGGGCGGGGAGTTTCCTGTCTGCTTCGACGGCAGGCCTCCCGAGCGGGGTGATGTTATCGCATGCACCCTCCATGCGACGGAAATGGGCCGGCTCGTCTGATCTCTGCTTCGGCCGCGTTCGTCGTCCCCGCGTGCGCGGTGTTACCCGCAGTAGAACATACGATGAGCGAGGGGATCTTATCAATTTGGACTTCATACGGGAGGGACATGACGGCGGCGGCAAAAACCCGTCGAGACTGTCCATATAATTGTTATCGCAATAATAATACTGAACGCGTGAAGGGCGAAGGATTTCGGAATCCGAAAAAAGAAAGAAAGGAAGAAAAGCTGTAGGGCAGGCACGCCCACGCAAAGCTTCGCCTGCCTCCGTATCGCCAATTGCAGAAGGGCTCCTGAATTTTTTTCACTCTTAGTAGGTCTCATTTCTTATTTGTACATTAATTTATTTTTGGGTGTTTTTGATTTAGCTCAAGGGTGCTAGTTCTCACGAACGCGAAACTCAGCCATATTTTTGCCGTTTGTTCGCTTTAACGCGACAGCGTTAAAGAGATCGTTTCGCAGAAATCCCGGTGTTGGTGTCGGTGTCAGCGTCAGTGGTTGTGAACGAAAAATCATCTTGTCCGTGACCGAAAAATCGAGAAATATGCAAATAAAATAAACTGTAAAAATTTCGCCCGTGTGAGAGTCTGACCGAGGACGTCTGCTCCGCAAGCAGGTGTTCTACCACAGAGGCACGCCATTGCTTGAAACTGGCTCGGAGAAAACACTATAGGAATGTTTTATAGAGGAAGGAATCTGTTTAACGCCTGTAATATTGCGTGGCAGAAGCGTAGAGTCGCTCCAACCGTCAAAACATACGAATTGCGCAACATGTGGGTGTTTTAACGGTCCGCCCATTACAAAGCGTTCAGGCATATCTAATCATCATCAGCTGCAAAAGCATTAACAAAGTGAGCAGACAGAGTCAGAGAGAAAAATTTCATCATCTCCCACTAAAGGGAACCTTGTGGGGATGCGAAGGAGCGCATCAGGGCCCCATTGACTCGCGCCACACCACGTGCCCGCTGGATCAGCCGACGCTGCTCCTGCGGCTCTGAGCTGCTCAGCGCAGTCTCCCAGGAGGAATGTGAGGGTGAAGGGATAGGGCGGTAGCCCGGTGGTTGTGAACATTCCTGGTGCAGTGATACACCGTGGGTTTCGCTCCACAATAGGGGCGGTATGAGGGATGATGTTTGGGGTGGAAGAGATGAAGGATATAAAGGCAAAGGAATGAATTAATCTGATGCTGCCGCCAGGCAATAGCGTCCTCTCGGTTGAGTGATTTGTGTGGCGGTGGGAAGTACATGCGGCTTTGTCGGTAATGTTGTAGTGTTTCAGTGCAGTTGAGTGGTTTTGCTGGTGCACCTTCTGAGTTGGACAGCTCTTCCGATGGCGCCCGGTTTGTAAGCTCTCGAGCTACGGCATTAGCGCGTTCATTGCCATAGAGAGATTCGTGTCCAGGTGTCCAGACGATACGCACCCTGTGTAACAATGTGGGGTGTATTAATGTCAGGATACGGTATGTGTAGGGTGCGACCGTTCCTTTCGCTATGTTCCTGCAGGCAGTTTGTGAATCAGTAACCGCGGGGATTGGTTCGTCCGGTGCTGGTATTTGGGAAGCGTGTATGATAACAAGGGCGATGGCAGCTTCCTATGCCGTGCCAGCTGCGTAGGTTTGCGCGTTGCCTTACTCACGCGCAGTGGGTCCTTCTTTGATTCGCAAAAGGAAGAATTATGGCGCAGTGAGCATTTAACAACTGTACTTGCAGTAGGCATTCTAGGATAGTTTGAAACAGCCGATGTTACGCGCACAGTCGTTTGTTTCCCTAAGGCACGGTTGAGACATGCACCGAGAACCGAAGCCACGCTAGCATTTGAAAAGGCGACGCGCATGGCGCCCGATTGCGCTATCGCGTTCTACTCTTGTAGGCGAAGCTCAAGCGTCCTCGAAGTTTTTGCTCGTAATGCGGCTTCTAATATTAAGGCAAAAATACCCCTGTCACACTGCAGGAGTTGATGTCATTTGGTTCGAATGACATTGGATCCGTGGTGGTGCTACACGGGAAGAACTAATGCCATTAATTCAATGTCGATAATTCAGAAAGAAATGGCCGGCAAAGTTGAAGAAGGTAATTGTAGAATGATAGGAAAGTGAAGTTATTTGTTCCTAAAGACATGTGGGAAGTCGCTTCAGTCAATAAACACGCACAAAAATCTTATGTCGCAGACTATCTGGCCACCACAAGCCAAGGCGACGCTTAGCCAGTAGCCACAGACGATAGAATGAACAGCAGCAGCATGGCTGACATGACAGTGCCGCTGAACAACGACGCTGCTGCAGGTAAAGCGCTTAGTTGCTTTGTACTTGGCGTTGCGAGGAATGCGCATAAGCCAGAAGAAAAGACTTGATCGTGAGATAGAACAAGAATCAAGACGCCGGCTGTTGAGTCCGCACGTAAAACAAGGCGGTGTGCGTTCGCTTAAAGGGGTGGTGTCACCAACTTTTGGGGCAATAAAAAGCTTGCTGTAGGCCTCCTCTGTATTCGAGGACACCCAGAACGAAGTGTTGAACACAGCAAACGTTAAATATACATTTGAATTCGCTTTCAAAATGTGCCTAAATGCTCATTCTCCCGACTTAGACCCATCGCTAGCGCGACTGACACCGGCGTCACCGTGTAGGAAGCGTAATGAAAGTTTTAGTGATGTCAGACCACATTAGAGTGACGTGCAATGAGCGGTGACCCACAGGTCCGCTGCACCGGGCAAGCCAAGATAGCATCGGCTGCGACCTGCACTCTTCTTTTCCGAGCTTGTTGCCGAAGTAGCCAAACTTGCTCGCATTTTGCAAAGTGCTTCGCGTCGTCACGTGAACCTGCAAAGGCAACATTGCCGAAGTTTAATTCGATCTCACACATCTTGCTTTTTGCCGTAGCCGTAAACGTGAGAGGTAGGACAGGTGGGGCCACCTGGAGGCGCTAAGATGAACCAGACAAGCACATAATTGTTGTTGCCAGAAATCTGATGTATTCTACTTCTCTGCTGGTGTAAATTCTCGGCAGCGACGCAGTTACGAATATGTTGCATTTTTAAACATTTTTTTTTTTGCAGCGGTCACTCAGCGAAAACGAAAAAAATCACAGCATATCCACGGAGTGAATGATGATGAGTGGGCGAAGCTGCGGAGGTTCATCGGTAAACCGTGAATCTTCCGTGAATTAGTACATCATCACCGACGTGAGATCGGGCGCGTTTATACTAAAGGTTCGATGAGTTATGACGACTTGCAGCTCACTTTAATTTTACATGTACGCTGTGAATTTTCATTGATTAGAAAACCATTGCTTTAGAAAAATCTGGCGTCTTTCGTTAAGCAGCTGGCGTCTTTTCGTTTTGCTTTAGAAACATCTGGTGTTCTTTCGTTTTGCTTTTACAAAACATCTGGCGTCTTTCGTTGGTTTATTTCATCAATCAACGGCGTTTTGAACAAAATTTTTAATGTTTAATCACGCACAGGAGAAATCTCACCAGGCACTACCTTGGAGGTAAACAATGGCTGCTAATGGGAATGAGAGACAGAAGAAGTCGGCTTTTAGCTAACACTCATACTTCTACTTCTACTAACGTTTCCTACTGGAACATGCCAATGGCTGCTAATGGGGAATGAGAGACAGAAGAATTCGGCTTTTAGTTAACGCGCACGCTGCGAATTTTTTATTGTTCAACAACGCACAGGAAAAATCTCCCACCGGCACCACCTTGGAGGTCAAAGCGTAAGACTTGTTACGGACTACGACTACTACTACTACTGCGACGACGACGACTACGAGGGACGAACGGGTGGCGCCTTAAGGAGCTTCGCCCCTAAAACGCACCTATAGTTGTGGTTGCACGAAGCTTCACAAGATGTCGAAACCATCGTCCACTAACCCAACACTCCGCAAAGATCTCTGCGCATACCGGAATTCCGTACACGCTAATATTATCTATTAGAAAATTTTTGCGAGTGTTGAAGGCATTGGGACGGTTGCTGGCGCGCGTGTGCGAGAGCAGACGACGCAGCACTGCGTGCGTCACAGCATTGTGGGCCCACGTGTTCAAGCTTCCTACATAGTGACGTCACTGTCTAACACGGCGCACAGAAACCGAAACCGAAAGTCGTTCACATAAACAGGGCGATATAAAATTATTCAGCGAGAATGCATGAATCTTGGAGCGTGTGTCATGCTTCCTAGAGCAATAAGAAACGCTTGCAACAGAGAACGTGCAAGCCACAAATTTGACGGCACCACTCCTTTAGGACATTCGCGGCGTGACAAAAAAAAAAGAAAAAAAAGTGTGTCGTGTCTATTGAATTTTCTAGAACGGTAAGTGACAGGTGCACCCATGGTAGTTTGCGGCGCGACAGCGCACACGCAAAAACCCAGAGCGTTCCGCGTTTGTTCGCTTTCAAAACGCGGTCTCACGCGCGTCCATACGGGAAAACAGCTAGCAACGGAACTGAGCACCACTGTCTTCCTAAAGCCGTATGAGAGCATACGTGTTCGAACTCATTAGATTGCTTAAGTCATTCAATTCTAATGACATTAAATATTGCTGTGTAGCAGCCGCATAATGTCATTAGATGTGAATGTCATTCCATTCGAATGACAATAAGATGTCCAGTGTGACGGTGTTATAACATGTGTTTCAAATAATGCCATTTAACTTCCTCTATTATGCACCGTTAGAGAAATCCGAATAAGCGGTGTGGAATCGCTATTCGCAGCGCACACGGCTGGTAGAGGAGCTTCGTAATTTATGTAGGCTCCTAAATAAAAATGTATTACAACAAGTTAATGTAACATAACAACTTAATTATAACAAGTTAAAGGAAATACTGTTCGGATTAAGTTTACTTATCAATGTCGCAGCGTTGTGCGATTGGTTTACGAAACATGGCGACAGTTTCCGCGAAGGTACCTGAGCATTCACGGAGGTTTTGTATGACTTAATTGGTTTTGTTGTGTGGCTGTACGAATCTATGCGCATACGTCGAGAACATCACTTCACTAAAGGACAGCCAAACAATGGCCAAAATAAAATGAAGGCACTTATCTTTCCTCAAGGCCTAATCACGAATAGTTCGATCCTCCTTACCAGGATTAACACATGTAGAGATCATGCGGCACATAAACTGCCAACATTACCCAGCATTTCTTGATGTTCTGTTGTACTAGCTACAGCACTCGCCAGTCCTGGCATTGTACGATTAAGTACCGCAGGCTTCAAAGCAGCATGCGTAAGACAAATTCTTACTTCTGTAAAGGGACATTGCCTCCAAATTGTACCCTTCGAGTTTTGCAGTGCAGTCCGTTCCTTGTATCCTGCTCAGATGAATGCAAATACAATTTTAAAGATTGACGCAGGCGAACGAATGTTTTTCAACATACAATTTTAAAGTAAAAGGAAGCCACAAATCTGCATAGCCTTTGTGTTCTGCTCTTTCAATACGTACTGATATGTACTCTCTTTTTAATGTGTTGCTTAATATGTACTGTACGTGTTGGTGAGCCATAATACTTCAGGAAGCAGCGCACAAAGGACAATCACGCACTCCATAAAAATGCCTGCGTGAACATGCGGCTAACGGAACACAACCGTCACTTCTCGGCTAAAGATTCTGGTCATTTGGCCTTTTGTTGCAGCGATTCTGGCTGTGTTGCCACTCTGACAGAAACGGAGGTTGTGCACAAAAAGCGCAAGAAGGAGACACGGGAAATACTCGAGGCAAAGGAAAATAAAATATATTATTCGCCCCTCGGTATCATTTCCTAAGAAGCCGACTCCTCGGACTATAATCACATATTCTGTGCAAGTTTGATCAAAACATGTAACATCTGTTCAATTTTTTTGTGGTATTGAACGTACTTCACTGTTGTCTGTGCGCATGTGCGGGTTCTATATAAGGGGGTTCTTTCCACAGTAAAGCAAACGTTAGAGTTTAGCGCTTGCTTTTGCGTCTTTTTTATGTGTGAGTTTACAGATACAGCAATCCCCATAGGGGATTTTAGCAGGGTGGAAATACAACATATTATGGAACAAATGCAGGCAACAAAGCAAAACAGGGTAGAGTACATTGCTTCAAAAATACAAATACAACAAATAAATGTGATACGTACGAATACATTGTTTTAAGCTATTGCGCATACAAATGCAGCCCTGATACAAAACATCGAATAAATAAGCAAAAACTCGGCAGAAAAGACGTACATAATATGAAGTAGGCGATATTGGAGTTTGGAACGTAATTAACAGATTTTTGCAGCAAATGAAGACAGTAAGTGCTGATTAACTTGGGTGCTAGTCAGGTTATTCCATTCACATATCGTGGTTTTGGGACGTTAAACCCCAGATATTATTATTATTATTATTAGGTTATTCCATTCAGTCACAGTCTTCGGAAAAAAGGAATATTTGAAACAATCGTTTTTTACGCTGAATGAAGTAATTGTTAGGTGATGCCTCTGTCTTGTGGTATAACCAGAAGGATCAGTACTTATGTCAAATATGTTAATATTGTAATGTTTATAGATAACCTGAAGTAAGAACTTTAGTCCGGAAACACGATTGCGTTCCGTAAGTGCAGGCAAGTTGGCTCGTTTGAGAAGTTCAGTTGCCGATGTGCGGCTTTAGTCATCGTAAATGAAGCGAACTGCCTTCCGCTACACCCGTTCGAGCTTTTTTATATAAGTTTGCTTATAGTGGTCCCAAATATTGGCGGCATAATCAAGGACTGGAAGCATAATTGTTTTGTATGCTAATGAGCGAACGGAACAAGTTGACTATTTTAACGTTCTCTAAAGAGAAAAGAATTCACGGCAGGCGTTAGCCTTTACTTTATCGATGTGTAGATTCCATTTTAGGTTGTTAGTTATACAGGCCCAGGTACTTATATTTTGTGACCTTAGATAAAAAACATTTTAGCCGAGTAATGAAAACTGAACTGATTCTTTTTGTGAATAATGCACATAAAAACAGTTTTCTCGAAATTCACCGACACCTGCCAACATTCGCACCATGCAACAACCTTCTGAAATTCATCATTTAGTAATATTTGATCGCAAGGACTATCTATTTCGGTGTATAAAACACAGTCGTCAGCATACCCCTATCGGAAAAAAACAGCGTTTCCAGTGCCTCCCAGTGCCTTTCAGCGTACTGGGTGGCACTGGAAACGCTGTACAATGTGTCCCAGTGCACTACAGCACGCTGGGAGGCACTGGGACAGTCTGTACAGCGTGGCCCAGTGCGCCGAAAGACGCTGGGAATACTGTACCTAGTGACCCAGTGTCTTACAGCGCACTGGGAGGCACTGGCCACGCTGTACAGTGTCCGCCTGCGCACTGGGAACACTGGCAGCACATTGGAAAAAACTGGGCGCGCTTGGTGGAATTCGTATAAAGGGGTCGTGCGAAGTCGAAAGAAAAGCTTATCGAATATTTTCGAAATATTATTCTGTTCTGTGTCCTACACATATCTAGCTCTAGCTTTAGTTAAGCGACGAACGTACGTATACGCTAAAACAATCATTGCTTTCTCTGAAGTGTGTGATAGAGTGTCGTGAATGAAGTTCATATGACTGCATCGAAAGAACTTATCATTCGCAACACAATATGACATTAGTATTAGTCTGATAATAACATCAACCTACTCTACCAGTCAGTCATTCCATATGGGCTCGTATCGCGGAAAGCCGCACCATGGCCGCACGTCACCGGCAACAGTGAGCCAATGTAACGCTCAATCTCGGTGTTTTTAGCTTTTGATCTGCGCAGTCGAAGGTGCAAATATGGCCTCGCTTCAGTCAGGTATGATCGAAACTACATTTGAACAGTTATTAGATTCTTCGTAATTGAATGTCCACGTTCTTCACAGCGATCGTGGCGCACGGAGTACAGCTCTAAGCCTAATGGTTGGTTCGGCTAGGGTGAACTACTGCGGCTGTATGTTACGCGGAACGTAAACAAAGAGGACGGAAAATATGTTCAAACGGGTTACGAAAACTAAAGTGTTCAGTGCCCAGTTCACATAAACATTGTTTTCTACATAGGTAAGACTAACTGTTTAGCGAGTCAGTGCGATCGCCGCAACACGTCTGCGGTTACGCTAATATTTTTTGCGGCAAAACGTGCCAGATAGACGTTCTGATCCTAGGCAGCAGATAGCGAAAACTATCTTGTGTTAGGTTCTCGCGAGCACAAAGAGACTGAAATCTGTTTTTCTAAACGAGAAAACTGAAAATATTGGCTACCGGAAGTAGTTAAACATGAAGAAAAAAGAGACTGACTCTTCTGCCAGGTGTGGCGCAGCGTAACGTGTCAGACTCAGGATGCACAGTGCGTCGAGGTGGTGGGTTCGACTCCCGCTCGCTCGCATTTTGTTTTTAGTTTTTTTTGTCACAGTGCTCGTGTTTTAGCCTTAATTACGATCTGGGCATGAGCACTGTTTTTAAAAACAATTTAAAAGCCAGATTTCGTCCCGTAACGGGTGTCCCAGTGTGCAGTGTGCCAGCGTCCCAGTACCCAGCGCCACACTGGTCCAATAATCATGTCTGGTACTGGGACAGTGCCACTGAGTTTTGCAACAGAGATCTTAACAGGTAGATAGATCTCTTGCAAGATCATTTATATAGAGCTAAAATAAGAGATGCCCACGAACCGAACCGTGGGGAACGCAGTCAACAGAAAGGTTACCAATGTCGTGAACGGTAACGAATTGTCTACGCCCAATAAGGTAATCTGAAATCCAATTTATTAGCCTATGATTTTTAAGAATTATGTTTAATTTATGCGGTAGTTTCTGATGAGAGACTACTGAATGCTTGTGAAATATCCATGAATATAGCGTCTGTCTGTTTTTCGTTGTTTATATTGCTTGCAAAGTCATGCACTGTTTCTACCAATTGGGTTATTGTGAATACCCTTTACACAATCCATGCTGATTGGTTGTTAGAAACTTGTGTTTCTGTTTCCGTCTGTTCAGTTCTATTCGAACTGGCTTGCTGTGGAGAGGTCGACGTTTATGTCACCTTGGCTACAGTAAAATTTCATGCTGCCTGCAATAAAAACACCTCTTACATATACTGGGGTTCTTACCAACATTCGCCGCTGCAGTTTATGACAGTGTCGCTACCACCACGTGGGCCGTTTCGCTGACAGTTGAAAACTGTAGAGACTACAGTGAGTAAACTATTTAGGCTTACAATACGGCTAAATTGCGAGTTGTTTCATAGATAAATGAACGCGCTTTAATTTGTTGTTTTTTATCGCGTGCATTGCTACTGAGTTTATTTTGGCGGGCATCGCCCTCAGCTTTGTAGGGTATTGCGGCTGCAGCTAGCACTGAACCCTTTAGAGATGAGGCCGAGACTCAAAGAGACACGTCTTTACTGGTCCAAGCCTTGGCCGCAACTGCCCGCTGCCAGCGGCTGCAGCGTAACACGAGCGCACATGCGATCGTCATTGTCTTCTACGCGCTCACAGCCACCGAGCGCCCCCATACTGCCCCCTCCCCTCGGAAAAAAGTGAGCGAGAAGGACGCGGGCAACTTCACAAGGGTAGCCCGCGCGAGTGTCCTAGCTATCCTTGGCCACGGTGGACAGCTCGTGGCACACACGACCACATGCCGGCGCTGTCCGCCCACAACTCTCTGTGGGGCCTCATGGGTTGCCGTACGCGGGAACTGCTGACGAGCGCAGCAAAGGCAACTCTGCCGCCACCGGAAGACGGAGGCACGCCGGACTCGCTCAGGTTGACGACCACGGTCGTCAGCATGACCACGGTCGAGAGCATGACGGAACGCCGATGCTCCTGGTGCAACAACGCTCCCAGCGAGTCATAAGCAGTTGTCGTTGTCGTATGTCGTCGCCGCTGTAGCCCTCCAAACCATTCAGGTGCGGGTGGTGGCCACACCTCCAGGTAGGAGTCACTGAACGCAGGTGACCTCGGCAGGCCACGGAAGCGTGACGTCCGCAACAAAGCTCCGACTGCAGATGCCTCCGGCGCTCACTCCTCCCTCTCTGACGCTGCGCTGTGGGTCAGACACGCTCGTGCAATTGCTCGCGTGAGCGTCACGTTCCTCCTCGAACGGGTCCACCTGTCCTGCGACCTTCTCCAGGGATTCCTGCAGCTGCGTCATCTCTTCCAGCCGGGATTGTTGATCCGCTCGCTGCTGTATTGCCTCAAGCTCCACCATCAGCCACTTGTTTGCTACTTCAGCCGAGGCCACCGCCTGGTGCAGCTTTGCAAGCTCTTCCTGCATGGTCTCTAGTTCAGCCTCACTCCTCTTCAGACCGTGCTTGAGGATTGTCTCAAAGTCCGACGCCAGATTGAGCTGCTTCTCTGGCTCGGAGACCTTTGCCAACAAAGTCTTCTGGCCATCCTCGAGCCGCTGGATCTGCTCCTGGTTCTTTTGCACTCTGCTTCCTTCTGGTTCAGTTTCACAAGAATGTCTGCACTTGACTGGCCTCTCGGTCACGGTCCTGCTGGGCCTTGGTGAGCCGCGCACGGAGATCAGCCGCCTGCATCCGTAGCGCGTCCAGCTGGGAGTCCTGAAGTGCGCGCTGGCGCTGGAGCTCTTCGTGGCTGCGCCGCATGTGCGCCGGTTGAATGTCCCGCTCCAGCAATTGCCGCTCGAACATGGCACACTGCTGCTGCTGATCCTTCAGGCGCTGCTGAGCATCTGCATGCAGCCTCGCCATGTTACCGTACTCCAGCGAGTCCTCGGCCACCTTTCGGTTCAGGTTGAAGATCTGAATTTCAAGGGTGTGGATTTTGTTACTGAAGGATGTCTGGTCCTCGAAGAAATGTTGCCGCGACTCGTCCAGCTTCTGTTCGAGCTGTTTCTCGAGTGTACAGAACACGTCCTTCAGGTCGGAAATGTGGCGGTCCTTTTCGTTAATCATGATGGTTGCCTTGGCCTTGTAGACGATCTACTTCAGCTTCAAGGGCAGCCTTGTCCCTCGCAAGGTCACGAGCGCGGACCACGTCGATGCCAGCCTCCGATTCGTCTGGTGTTAGTCTCGTGCCCGTGTGCTCCGTTTCCTCCTCCTATTTCTCGCCTTGTTCCTTTTCTTCACGGCCGCCGCATCGTCGTCATGCCGGGTCTTTCTGACCTCTGCTTCAAGGTCGCCGCAGTCACCGGCCGTGTCTCCAGAAATCGCGTCGTCCAACGCCGTGGTCGCCTCACCGGACCTGGACGCTGCACCCTCGTTGGCGGACGATGCGTCGCCATCGCGTCGCTTGTCGTCACGCGATGTCGGCCCGCCGCACGAGCCCGCACGAGCCTCGACGCCGACCTCGTGAGCACACGCAGCGTCGCCGCCTTCGTCGTCGGTCCCAGGTGCCACCTCGCCGCACGAGCGCGCCACACCATCCATCGTCTGCGCGGGCAGCGGGACGCCGAGGTAAGCACCGAGGTGCTCGAGGGCGATGATGGCACGCCGCTGCTCGTCGGTTGTCATTTTCCCGGAAAGGCAGAGGCGCATAAGGGTCTCGACCGGCTGATGTAGGAGGACCATGTCATAGACCCCGTAGGCGGCCATATCCAGGAACGCCCGCTTCAGCGCCCATAGCTCCTCGAAGGCCATATCGCTGTGCAGGGGGCCGAAGTCAGGAGCTGCTGGGATCTGGCGGGCGATGGCGGGGTGGGGTCCTACCCGTTGGGTGCCAGATGTAGGGTTTTGCGGCTGCAGCTAGCCCTGAACCCTTCAGAGAGGAGGCCGAGATCCAAAGAGACACGTCTTTACTGGTCCAAGCCTTGGCCGCAACTGCCCGCTGCCAGCGGCTGCAGCGTAACACGAGTGCACATGCGATCGCCGTTGTCTTCTACGCGCTCACAGCCGCCGAGCGCCCCCATAGCCTACAACCACGGTAGCGCTCGAACACTTGCAGGGCGTCTGCGCGGTCTCCTTTTGCTTGTTGAGGTGTGTTCTTAAGCCTACTCCTCGCTTGCAAGCGCCGCGTCTTAGAGTGCGGAGAGGCGTTACGGATGGGCCAGCGTGGGCACGGCCGGTGTACAGGGGCAGCGCACACGTTAAATGGTCCTGAACCAGTTTTACTAGTAATAATCGATTTACCTCAGTATCAAAGTTGACTGTGTGACGAATCGATCGTCCCCAAGTTTTTTTTTTTCAAATTCGTCATGTACGAGCGGAGAACAGGGATTTGTCGAAAGCTTTAAGCATTTGCCCTCTTCTTCCATCCCTAGGAGCAACATGGAAGCCACACAGGGCTGACTAAAAGCGAAAACGCTACGTGGCCTTGAGTGTGCATCCTGAAACGCGATCACTCCTTCCCGAGTGCCGGTGTTGCTTAGGTGGGCCCTAGTGTCGCTGCAGTGTAATATTCGCCCTCTATAGATTGTCGCACGCGGCACGTGGTGACACCCCGCGGCAAGAAGCGCAACTGACCGATTCCGCTTTCACGAACTTCAAAACTTAATTACAATGCCTTTTAGGCTGTACTTGTGGATCATGGGGCCTTATGGGATTCAATGGCAACCAATAGGAGCTATTTTGCGAGGAACCCACTGCGCTATAAATCATAAATTTTGTGAAGTATGGAAACATTCACTATGTCATTCTTCGTCATTCTGCGGATAACCGTGGTACCCGCTAAACAGCTGAAAGGCATTATGTGCACTTTGTTGATGCTGCGGCTGATGACAATGAATAATTTGTAGCGGAGACCTTGTTATCGTAATATAATTGACAGCGCAACGGGTTAAACACGGACAGAAAGAAGAAAAGGACCCAGCGCAGAACTCACAACTAAATTTATTTTTGAAAAAGAAAGAACATATATACAGATCAATGAGTCATCAAGACCGAGTGCAAGTGTAACAACACAATAGTTGATCATGTCTTCTCTCACAGATACTTATATACCGCATCTAGAAGAATGATTGAAGGATGACTTATGCACTTGCTGCGTCTAATAAAAAAGGCTTCGGTGATTTCAAGCGTGCGTTGATCGACATGTCTATATTTAATAGTGGTTTTCTGCATGTGAGGCATACATCCACATGATCTATAATGGGATGCTAAATGCGACGTCACAGCGGCACCTGAAAGTGTCAACTCATGGTCACGTAGGCGTACCTTTAAGCAACCTTTTTATTGGGTTGGAAGCATTCAACGACCCACTCGTTGCGCAATTCGCATTGTGTCTCGCACGGTTAAACGATTCGCTTTGGGTGATGACTGGTTATTATTTTACTCTTCTACCACGCTACATTACATATGTTAATGTGGTTCCTTCCCCACATGAGGCCTGTATATGGTCTTTTTGCAAAGCAGTTTTGAGCACCGGCATGGCTCTGAGGTAGACTACTGGGCTCCCACGTAGAGGGCCCAGGGTCGTAGCCCCGTTCCATCCTGGATATATTTCTTCTTATGTTTTTCTTTCTTACTTCGGGCGATATCGGTTACGGACAACGGCGGCGGCAGCAGCGGCGGCGGACAACTACGACGCCAAAAACGGACGTTGTTGTGCTCTCATAACAGCTTTCGCTGTAAAATATGAGCCTCATTCGCACCTATTACCATTTTGGAGGTGGCGAAATAAGGCGTAGATGCCGTTCTGGTGGATTAGTAGGCTCCACTGACAGTCTTCCTGTCGCCGCCGTGAACTCACTTGTATACGGGATGGGCTACTGCTCCCATAGCAATAGAACATAATGCACCCTAAATCGTTGCCATTGAATCTTTTTTTTCTTTATTACCTGGCTTTGGTACAGATAAAACACAAAAACACTGGTTGTAGAAACGCTCAATGTGCACTGTACATGTGGTAATGGTTGTCAACCAGCATGTTGCTGGTATCATCAGGTTAAAATTCTCGCAAAGTCACCAGCGGCTCTATTCTTGAGAGCCAGTCGGGGGGTTCGGGTGCAGCTTTTTGTATCTCGAAAAACCAATGAATGTTTTCTCTGAAGTAGGCTCGTGCAGGCCGCGCATCATTATCGAAATGGTAGCCTGCCATTCTCGATCGCCATAATGAGTGGAGGCCCATGAGCATGATTGTGTCCCCCTTTCAGCCTTGTGCTATGGGACCTCCTTCTGTATAAACTAACCCCAATGCGTGTATATTTTTTTGCGACAAATAAAGATTTTTGATTTGAAATGGTAGCCCATCTTCGGAAATTACATTCAAGTACCGAATGCCGTACGGATTCAGTGGCCATTCATTCTTAATAGTTCTTTGCAAAGCATCCCAAAAATAAACCCCTTCCCAAAAATGTAAAAAAACATGATCTATAGTTTCTGGATGCTTACAAATTAAACAGTGTGTGCCCCATAGCATAAAGCATCCCTTTTTCTCTAAAAAAGCTTTAACTGGCAATGTACAGGTATGTAGTTTAAAGAAAAAGGTTTTAGTTCCCGGCTGCACATGCATTCTTTTAACCCTCTTAAGACATTGCTACCAGGGCCTCCACTGTACAGTGACCTGTACAACGGCACTGGGAAGACAACATCACATAGTGCAAAGTAAAGTTCCTTCCGTCTCACAGTGGCCAGGTACTTTCTCGAAAATCGTACAGTAAGGAATCTTACACTAGACACTATTTTTCTATAAAAGCCACCGATCCCTGCAACGCAATCTTCGGTTGACACAACATACTCAGGCAGAAGTCTACCCAATCTCAATTGACACAGCGTGCGCAGGAAAGGATAGGTGACATCTCTAAAAAACAAAAACCGGTTGACAAGCTGCCGTTGAAACAAGTGGCCGAGTCCCAGTCCGCCGTCTTTTACACGTCGAAACAAGTGTGTACGGCTGCACCTTTCCCACTCAGAAGCCCAGACAAATATGGCAAAAATCCTATGGAACTTCTGTACATTAGTCCGAGAACAATGCAGTACCTGCATTACATAGCAAAGCTTGCTTATAAAAAACAGGTTGCAAACGGTGGCTCGAGCAAAGATCGATAAGGCGGCTCCTTTCCACTTCTCCGCTTTCTCCCGTGTGTCTTTGACCTGCAGCTTCCAATACTGATTGTTGTCGCGACAACCATCGAGCGGGACGCCCAGGTACTTGCCCGGGATCATCGCCCAAGGCACATTAGCAAAAAAAGTCTGGTTTCGTTGGCCACAACCCATGCCAGAGCCCTGGGCACTTCTACCAGTTAACACCACTCCCTGTATTTTGCTGAAGTCACGCACCGTTTCAACAGCCTGTTTGCTACTATGTTGATCCTTTGCAAAAACAGCTACACAATCTGCATATGCAAGCAGCTTTATTTAAACTGCGTCTAACTAAAAACCACTGATTCTATTGTCATTGATTATTTTGAGGCATAAAGTTTAAATGTACAAACAAAATAACAGGGCGCTGACGGGGCAACCCTGAAGGACCGAGCGTTGCACGGTAATGGGGGCCCCCAGACTCTTATTAACAACCAACCTTGTCGTGCAGTTTCGATACGCCAGGGCCACTCCCTCGCTTATAACAGAACCCAAGTTAGCATGATCTAAAACAGCAAACATAATCCTATGGTCAACACAATCAAAAGCCTTTTCTAGATCAATCTCTAGGATGGCAACCTGCTCATTTGACTAATCACAACATTCGAGTATGCTGCGCGATTTGTGGATATTGACAACAATAGAGCGCCCTATGATCCGACAAGTTTGATGAGGCCCGACGATGTCCTTCATCACGGTCTGTAATGTTTGAGCTGAGACCTTCATGAAAATTTTGTACTCTACGTTGGTCAGTGCTATCGGTCGGTACGCTGCAACAGATCTACGTTTATATACATCCTCGGTTTTAGGAATGAGTACTATGTGAGAAGACCGGTATGAAGGAGTCAATGTTTTTAAACTGAAGGCTTCATTGAATATAACAGATAAGATAGGGCTAATTTTGGACATACGTTTTGTAAAAAGCAGCGGTAAATCCGTCAGCACCAGGTGATTTTCCAGGGTTTAGTTTATCTATTGCTTTTTCAACTTCGGTTACAGTTATTGCCCGTTGCAAAATATCTTTTCTTTCGTCGTCCAAACGGGGTAAACCAGGGGGAAACTCATTTTATAAAGTTCTCAAAGTCTACGTCACTCAATGCGAACAGCGCCCAATAATGCTCAGTAAAAGCAGTTTTGATGCCGTCTGTATCGGTTGATAGGGAGCTAGCCAAATATATTTCGTGTATTTGGTTGCTTTCGGCTCGTGCTTTTTCCATGGCTAGCCCGCGTTTCGATGGCGCTTCGCCAGCAGTGGTGTCCTCTGCCCTTGCCCTCAAAAGCGCACCCCGATAACGTTGTTCATCTAGCTGCTCAATCTTTTGTTTTATTTTTCTAATGTCCTCGATCCATTTACCGGGGGCTCGGCATTCCTGTTTGAGTAACTTGTCGACAAGCAATTTCAACTCAGCCTCTTTTCTTTTCTCATCATACAGAATGCCCGTAGCCCTATCTATTGCTTTTAGTTTTCAAGTTTCCTTACATAGTTCCCACTGTTGCCATAAGTGCAGGTTTTTGCTGGGGTCCCCTAGTTTGCCAATTTCCTCCTAACTACCAAATCGAAAACATCGTCTTGCAGAAGCTTATTTACTTCGCTTTGAACATCCTATAGACCATTGGACTAAACAGTGGTCAGAGAACGACACCGGGACTGCTTCGTAACTGGTACATTTCTGAAGGATGTCGACAGATACGTAGATACGGTCGAGCCTTGCGTGGCTAGTACCTTCGAATCGCGTGTACTTTACAGCACTCGTACTTTGGAAAGTTTCTGCGACATCCTCCAGGTTAAAGGTTTCAACATGCCGTGTCAGGGTTTAAGTGCTCTTATCTCTGAATGCACTACTGCTCGTCTCGTCGTGCGCGCTCAGGACACAGTCAAAGTCCCCCAGCAAGATTAGCTGCCTTCCCGAACAGAGCCGTTCTTCTACGCCATGAAAATACAGGGCCCTCTGTTCAACCTTATTGGGCGCGTATACGCACACAATGCGTCGCTCGGTGTTGTACATCGAGAAGTCAAGAAAGGCACACTGGCCCGACGCACAGGAAAAGTGAGCATTCACCTGAAGTCCCGGCAATTTTTTAACAAAAAGTAAGCATCCAGCCGATGTGCCCATTGCATGACTGACTACAACAAAAATCTAGACGCGAAACGTTGCACCATGCTGCCGGTCTCTTCTTCTCCATCGACTTTCGTTTCCTGAACTGCCAGCACGTCTGTCTCTCGTTCGGTTACAAGTCAGTAAAACTGGCTTTGTTTTCTTTTTCCTGCCAGTCCTGTAACGTTTATTGTCGCGACTTTTAACGGGCACACAGGCGCCATTTTAACGACAGGAAAAGGGACCAAGAGCATGGTGCCTACCTCTCGCGTCTAGTACGTGGCTAGACGATGCCATCGCCGGCGCCGGTACTTTGACTTGCCCTACGGGCTCCGTGTTGCCGCCGCGTTTCTCGGAAGACACGTTCGGGCGCGGTCGCAGAGCCGACCGCCGTACTTGGGCTGTCTTCGCCGGGGGTTCCTCGACGCCAGGCGCCGTCGGTTGGGTGCCGTGGTTGCTGGTTTCAGGGTGGGGACGCTTCAACGCGGCGGCGACATTGGTAGGCGTGTGGACGCCACTCTTTTCCGGCTGTGTCTCTATCGAGGTCTTATTGTCGCCTACTCTGGCAGCTGGTTGACTGTCGGTCGCTTTCCCAACCGTCTCGGTTGACGCAGCCGAGTCTACTGCCGCCCTTTGCTGTGCTGGAACGACACCTTTGCCGGTGTCGCCTCCTGACGACGCTGCATGCAGGACCTGTGATGACGGCTCGTTGCCCGTTGACCCAGACGCGTCACCTGCACTTTGCTGGACCCCAGGACAATCCGCCTTCGGGGCGTCACTGCCGGAAGGCGCCATCGTGTCCTGTGACCGCGCCCGCTTTCCTGCCTCCTCGGTTCCCCTCGCTGCCTCCTCCGCCTCGGCGACATCCATGAGCTCTTCGTTGTCGTCGACCTTTGGCCGCCCGGTCGCCGACGCGTAGGTACGGACGCAGTCCGAGTCCGCGCGTCCCTAACGCTGGCACTTCGAACACCGGGGCACCCTGCAGTCACGGCGAACATGTCCCGTGCCGTGGCAGCGCAGGCTGTGCATTGCCCGGCCGGCCACCACCACGAGGGCCAACTCGCCGGCGACACAAACCTGGTGGGGGGCAGGTCGTCGACCTTTACTCCCGGCTTCAGCCTCAACAATACGGTCCTTGTGGTGGAGCCCTTCTCTCGCATGCCTTGTACGCGCCAACGCTCTCGGGTAACCTCGGTGACGTTCCCGAAGGCAGCGAAAACGGTCCGGATGTCGTCGTTTTGGACGCCGTGAAGCATCCAATGCCGGCGCAGTTTGACGTGCTGGTCCTCAGGGTCAAAGACCACGCACCGGCGGCCTTTGACCTTCAGCTCCTTAACCGCTGCTAATTTCTTCGGTACTTCACCGGATTTCAGGGTCACCGCCCAGACGTGGTTGATCTGGTACGCCCCTAACGCCACGACGTCAGGGAGCACCCGATCAGTGGCGAGGGCGTCTCGGAAGTCTTCGACCTTGTAGGGCCGCTCACGCACGTCTCCGTGCAAAAACAACGTGTTGAGAACAACACGGCCAGTGGGCAGAGTAGGCAGCACAATCTCGTAAGCGTTATCTTCTTCGACAGCCATCCTGTTACCGCGGCCCGCACGGGCCGCTATAGCCGCTCCATCGGAGCCATTCATCCTTCGACCTATCACTGGCGCGTCCGGAAGTAGAATGTCGCATTGAATCATGCACGTTGTATTCGAAGCATCGCCCCCCTTTATTACGGCCGTATTATTACGGAGGGCGTTGCGAAGCGTGCGTGCATGATTCAATGCATTCAGTGACTGCTTAGCGCCCTCCTATGATGTAGTACGTAATATTCTATGTTGTGAACTAGTTTTTCAAAACACCGGAAACACCCGGACGCCTCCTGGAAATGCTCCATTCACACGAATATTAGGGATAGCGTGCTGATCTCCCATAGTTTAACACACAGGGCTCTGAACGTTCCCTATCTTTTCTAAACTAATACTTGCACAATCTACTCAGCGGGATGTCTGAGGGATGCTAAGCGTCGGGTGTCATTTTACATTGCGGCCTTCTCTTTACATTGCGGCCTGCTCTTTTCTGACGGCATCGCACGTCGTCTTTCATGTTGCTAGCGTTCGTCGGCGTCTGGAACAGTCACATGGCAGGCGCATGCCGCGTACAAAACAAGTCTGACATAACGTTTCTGCAAAATCAGAATGTTTCCTCGTGTGCACGATTCTCCATGCGAACTTTGCATGTCATCTTGCAAAAGGGTTTTATTCGTCTACCAAAAAGTTCCGCGAAGCCTTCAGAGCAACCGCTCTTCTTTTTACATTTCTTATGGACCGCCCGTACGGCACATTCATATGCTTGAGTTACATTAAAATTCGCGTAGGTATTTGCATAATATTGGCAAAGCAAAGCTAACCGCTGCACTCATGGGCACCTTTTTTTCCTGATTTTGTTTACAGACTGCCAAATGGATCATTTTTGGGTATGGTGTACTTTTCCGCCATCGAAGAATGCGTATATCGCCAGCAGCGAAAACATCCTTCCTGAAGCTCCACGCTTCTAATTTACCAGTAGAGACATGGCTCTTGACTGCGACTTGTATGCCTTGCAACCAAACTGAGATAATCGAGTATTATGCCTTGTCGTTAGTAATTCCTCTGCTGGCACATTGAAATGAGAACCATCCTTCCACATAGCTCATGATATTAGGTCCTTCTGGCTCGATAAGACCACCATCAATACCTTAATAAACACTGAAAGAAATTTCCTTAGAATCTACGAACAAAGTGTTCGTAAAATTTAAGGATGGCTAACCTTTTATGCAAACACGGCATAAACTTACCTAAATGCCAACAGACATGTGTCTGTTTTTTCAAATACGCAAAGAGTCACCTTGTTTAATGTGCCACTAAAAAGTCGTAAAAGTTGGCTTCCATTTCTAATTAATGTTCTAATTAAGTTCTAACTAATGTTGTGGCTTCCTTTCAAGTTATTTTCCAACCAAAGAACCCTCGTCGTTACCAGGCTACTTTTTTAGGCAAGGTGCTTTGGCGGAAAGCACGGGGAACGTGTTATAAATATATATATATATATATATATATATATATATATATAGCTCATTGCGTACATTTTAATTTGCTTATTTCATGTTGCATGTGCCTCGTTTTACGCAGAAAGGCTAAATGTCACAAAACGTGTTTTTATCTCCTCTTTAGCTCTTTTAATTTGGCATTTTTGGCAAAAACCGACACTCCTTCTCAGCCGGCCTCAGTTCGAATCTGTTCACGGCCATTGCACGTGTCCGACAGCTAGTGCGCTAAATCTAATTTTCACTTTTGCTTTGTTTTCTTGCTTTCAAGAGCACCCTTTGCTTGAACAGTTACACGTCTTATCTCAACATGGTAATCTAGCATTTTAACTGAACTTAACGTCTCCCCTCATGTCTTTAATGTCGTCTGCACAGAATTTATTTGGATTTTTTACTGTGAACACTACATTTATTCAATCATGCAGGGGTTTAGGGTACACATGCCCTTTTCATTCTTTATGAGTTTGGGCGGGCTGTGGATGCATCAAAATTTAAAACTTGCTGCTGTGTGGCTCATTTGCTTTTGCAAGGTACATGCAAAATTCAGTTTCGGCACAGATTGCCTACTTTTTTGGTTCAAGTGTCCTCATATATTTTTTTTTCTTCTCTTTTCAGATGAGCCGGAATGCGAACAGTATACTCGTACAGTTTGGCAGATAAACCCCATCTTTATGCGTTCAGAGCAGCTGGATGTTCACTGTTTACTTGGCAAGAAGTAGTATGTATGCATGCTTCCTGCCACAGCTATGTGCTGTCCCACATTTTGTGGGAAACACTGAATTCTGCATTTGCTGAGAAATATATGTGCCAAATAGTGCATTTTGTTGCTTTCCAGTCACCAATGCACAGAAGTTGACCCCACACTGTACTTAAAAAGTTGTAATAATGGGTGTTCTGTGGTGAAGAAAATTATGGTGCTTTACATGCAGCTACCGCAGTGATTATTGACTGATGCCAGTGGCAGCTTCTACTTTGCTGCGAAGAAGTTGTTAGAGAGAGGATACACAGGTTAAGCAGTAATCATAGCACAACTTCAAAGCGCTAAAAGCGCTTTTAGCGCTTTGAAGTTGTGCCATGATGTCTTACAAACTCGCCCAAGCTTCCGTGCTTCTAAACAGTAATAATGACAAAAAATTTCCACGGGATGTTATATGCAGCAGTCATGAGAAAGACATGCATGCACATGTTGCCCCTGTTGTAACATATATTAGGCTACAAGTGCCATTATATTTGCCCTGCCAAATTACTTGTTCAAGTTGAACAGCAATATCTGTTCTTGGGATTGCCAGACATTTTGTGATTGGCGTCCAACAATGTTTTCACCAAAGTTTCATCCCGACCAGGCGAGCTGTTGTCAGACCTTAGACTTCAAACAGCCAAACTATGTACGATTAATTTGTATGTGGTGCCAGAACACTTCAATTTTCACTGAAGTAGCACACTCGTAGCCTGGCATTTGTTTCAACAGGGGCAATATGTACATGCATCTCTTTGTGACTGTTGTGTTCAACATCCAGTGGAAATTTTCGTCTCCATCACTGCATAATGCATTTTTCCTCTCTCTAACAACTTCTTCGCAGCAAAGTAGCAGCTGCCACTTGCATCAGTTGATAACCATTGCGGTAAATGCATGTAAAGCACCGAAACTTTCTTCACCACACGGCACCCATTATTACAACTTTTTAAGTACAGTGTGGTGTCAAGTTGTGCACTTTGGTGACTGTAAAGCAACAAAGTGTGCTATTTGGCACATTTCATATTCCTCAGTAGTGCGAAATTTCCAAGTCATTGCATGCAACATTTTCAGAGACATTACGTACATTTCCAGGACACATTACGTATGACAATCCTAAGGTGACATCACGTACAACGTACGTTTCTTCGAGACATAACGTACGACATTCCTAAGAGGACATTACGTACAATGTTTCTAGGAGACAATGACAATACGTACAACATTCCTAAAAAGACATTACGTACAATGTGTCTAGGAGACAATACGTACAACATTTCTAGGGAGACTCCGTTTGCGGAAATCGCCCTATTTGGGAATCGGAAAAGTGATCGGCAAATTTTTACCTTCAGCTTTATACGTAAACAAGGGGCAAAATTTTTAACAGTGAACCTTAATAAATGTTTATGCTAAGGGTCGTTTATTCGTTATTCAAAAGCTGCCAGAATGATAGGCCAACTGGCTCGATTGTCTGTCTTATGAGACGCTGCTCAAGTGTGTAGTATGGTAGACTTGTGACCCTGTTGCGGAGTGACACAGACTGCTATTGTGCAAATGAATGGCAGTGCCCCTTAATTGATTGCGGCGCTGATTGAGGAGACAGCTCTGCTGTTTCCGTCTCACAGGTTGAAGATAAGCTTGACTGGCATTCTTTATGTGCAGAAACAATAACGAAAAATTTAAGAAAATTAACGGGAGGGCGAAAGTGTAAAGCAAGTAACGGAAAGGCTTCGCGTAAACTGCGGTCGCCCGAGGCTGCTTTTTGAAAACAACGCAAATGTGGACAACTTCGACGCACTGTTGGAGCTGCTTTGTAACTTTGGCCTCATCACAAGAAAATAAAGCCCTCTAATTAGCCATTGCTTGGATGGCCAGAATAATCTACGTGACTACTATGCAGTGCCTTCCCCCCACCCCCCAACCTCACCGCCTTGCACCCCTCAAATTTGTTTGTTTCTGTTCGTTATGACGACCAGCTTTGGGATGTCGTTTTGAATAGAGAGAATCGAATCTCTCGAGCGCAACTTCGGAGCATAAATTGCTTTATGGAGAAATTCTCTTTCGACGACTTCGTTGACTTATAGAGATATCACTGCTGTACATTGACCAAGAATTGACCGACCTTTTTTTTGAAACGTAGCAGCGTGACATACAAGACGAACAATCAAACGCACAGATCACGTCGTGTATTTTCCACTCAGCTTTGCCGTCTTTAGCGCAGTCTTCTCAATTAGTTCCGATTCAAATCTCGGTGCAACTGTCAGGCGCGATGTGACGTGTAATCTTTGGCGACGCCGTCCGTTGTCTCTTCATTTTCCGTCTGGCATTAGACCGATCGGCGCTCGCGCAGTCTCCAGATTCATTAACATTACCGCTGGAGTGGTGACTTGAAGCAAGGCCAGCGCCTGCTAGCAACGCGAAGTGACGAGGTCAGCAAGCGTAGCGCATGCGAGCCAAGCTGCTTGACCTGTTTCGAGACGGTCTGCTGCTCGACGCGACCAGGCCCGTCCTACTAGTAGCTTTCCTGCCCGAAACTGAATTGGCATCCCGTCTGTAGACATATTGTGTTTCGTTAATTATCTATTTACTTCGAATTCCTTTCATTCTTCCTGACACACAATGGCAGTGCGCCTCTTCCTATCCTGTCCGTGCCTTTATTCGCCAGTACAATGTTTCACGGTATTCACCAGAACCACCTTGCTCCGCTGTCGACACTTATGGAGATTACTGTTGCCCAAAAATACGTATAGAGGCTAGACATCAGGATGTGCCTATGGAGTTGCCTATTAGTATGAACATCGCATTACCAAATAGATGGCACACCTTTTCTGCTGCGTATCTGTGTATTCAAACCTCATTGGTTATTTTCCTTATACAGAAGGGGTTCATCTCAGACTTGAAATAAAAGCTGGGCTAAAGACAGAGGGTGAGTGAAAGGAGGATGCAGATAATAGCGCTGGGTTGCAACAAGGTTTATTTCTAAGAAACGCGCGATAAATGCCTTCGCAGTCTATAACAAAACAAGGAAGGAACGATAGAAATGATGAAAATTTTGAGACAGCTAGGCACTAATGGAGCGAAGACTGTCGAATCAGCGGAGCTGGCGGCATTGCACTCCTCCTTTTCCTCTTCCTCCTCCGCACCTTTCTTTCCCACCCCTTTGCTTATTTAGCCTACACAAGTTAGGAACACGTAATCACCCGCCTTACCACGCCATTTCGCAACAGCGACTTTGGCGCGGTAATCCGGGTCTACCCGCCGTCACTGCATTCCATCCCGGGCGGCAATGCGACGGTATTCCTTCTCAGCAGCCTCTTATTCGGGAGTCGTGTACCCCTTCGGTGGCCCCATGTCACTCCTACTTGAGCTCGGCGCGAAGTCTCGACGGGTTGTGTGTCGCCACGACAGCGACACTGAGCTATATCTATAATTTTTCGTGAGGCGCGCAACCATGGCTCGGCTAGGCGAAGGAGGGCACAGCTATGTCAGGTGGTTGCTAGGCGACCGATGTGACATTGTGGCTAGACGGAGCAGGTGCGTTTCGTAGCAGCTTGACGCTGCCATGCAGAGCGTAGCCGGAGCTAGGCAAAGCGAGGCGCCGCTGTACCAGGTGGATGCAGGGCGTCAAAGCTAGGTGCGAAAAGACCGTGCGCCGGCAGAGTTTCTGCTCTCTGCTCCTGGTACCTACCATCGGCTGAAATAGCTCCGCTGTTGAAACATTTTAATGATAAAAGCCATTCAACGTCATCACTGTGTGCTATGAACATCACGCGCACGAACGAGTGTAAAAATAGCTTCGTTCTGTTGGAGACTGCGCAGATATATGTGCCGCGCCGCTTCTTGCTTTATTTTGATGGCTTTGACCCACTAGGACGGTTAGCAACGCTCGACGCAGACCGCGCCGCAGCGTTTGAGAAGCTTTGGGATTGTAGTAGATCATTTTAGTAAGATTGCGCGCAGGACGCGAATAGTCAAGATTATTGTAGAGCTTGCGCGACCACCAGTAATAAGGCTGGAAAGTTCGATGCGTGATGTATAAAAGACTGCGCGTCCCAGCGATGACTAGTTTTATCGACGACCGACGTCCTGTTCGCCGCTATCAGTGTCTAACTGTATATTGCTGTAGTTTGACTTTCCGTTTACCGGCCACTAGTTCGGCCAAATAAACAGTTTCATCTCGACACGCCGACTGCTGTCTTCATCGACGACATGACCCCGTGACAATATTACACGGCTGTGACGAATATACCTTGTTGCAAGTCAGCGCTCTGGTCTCCGTCCCTCTTTTACTGGTCCTACGTCTTCTGGGCTGTTTATTTGAATAGTAATAATTGTTGGGATTTTAGGACCAAGAACCACGACACGATTATGAGAGGGCTCCGGAAATTCCGACAACCTGGGGTTGATTAACGTGCACCTACATGTGGTTTATATTTCAAGTATGTACCGACTCGCCCAAGAATCCACTTTAACTGCCTCTCAGCTAACATTTATTGGCACCACCTCCATAGGTGGTCTAGTGGTTATGCTACTTGGCTGCTGACCCACATGAATGTATGCGACCACTTGTACCGGTGTTTTTCATTATTTCCTTTTTCCCCCTGGGCACCGTCTTTCTGCGTGACATCTGCTTTAAGGTGGTCTCACAAACACCGCCAATCAAATCCGAAAGGTATCCAGCTTCTCTTATCCGGCTGAGCTGCGCTCCGACGCTAGCTGTCAGTTGATGAGCGCGCGATTCTTGAAAAGCTGTTTTCAAGCACGTGGTTACTTTGACCTTTTCATACTATTTGGATGGGCACTCTCATAAGGTAAAAGGCCCTTCTTGCCGCGGGGACTGTACGCCCAAGAACTGTACGCCGCGGGAATGAATGAAACTGACAATTGTAATGGACCTTCATCACAAAAAATGGATCAAACATCACCTGCAACTGAATTCAACTACTGAATGGCTGCACTTGTCAAAATTAAAAAAAAAAGGTCGTCGACATGACGGTTTACTCTAACCATGGGACCGTCACAGAGCCGGCTGGAAACGCGTTTGTGAATACGGGACAGGATCACATCGCTTAGTACTGGAGCTAACAAAGAACCTATGCAAATCCTGCTCGTGGTACGTAAAATTTCTTTCATAGGCGACAAATGTCGAGTTTAGGTAGAATTTTAAGAGGGATAAAAACCTGTCCCTGGTGATGCCCGTCTGTTCCCAAAAACGATGCTCACCATTTTCTTCAATTTGCTCTCGGAATACTCGTACAGTAGATAGACAACTATGTGGAATGGTAATGAGAACTAACAGACAATAACGCCAAGGAAAGTACAGGGGGTGTTATCTGTAGTATTTAGAATATAAATGTGAAGAAAGTAAAGTGGACGAAAAGATGACTTGCCGCTGGCAGGGACCGAACCTGCGACCTTCGAATAATGCGTCCGATGCTCTACCACTGAGCTACGGCGGCGGTCATCCTCCCGTCCACTTTCTGGGGTATATATGTTGATTTAAACCTAGGAGTGTTAGTCAGCGCCAATCGCAGCCATGGCGGCGAGTGTGGAACACTCTTTTTTTGCCTGTTGGCGTCACGTAGCACGTGATCTTTTTACAAGCTGGCAGCTGACCAATAATCCCTCGCATACTACCTGAAGGCATTAAGTCTGCCAGGACGAGACCCTCGCTATGAATGAAGGAAAGCAGATGATTTTTCAAGGGCTCGTTTATCTTTGTTAGACACAATATTAATGAGAACTAACAGACAATAACGCCAAGGAAAGTACAGGGGGTGTTATCTGTAGTATGTAGAATATAAATGTGAAGAAAGTAAAGTGGACGAAAAGATGACTTGCCGCTGGCAGGGACCGAACCTGCGATTTTCGAATAATGCGTCCTGGCAGACTTAATGCCTTCAGGTAGTATGCAAGGGATTATTGGGCAGCTGCCAGCTCGTAAAAAGATCACGTGCTACGTGACGCCAACAGGCAAAAAAAGAGTGTTCCACACTCGCCGCCATGGCTGCGATTGGCGCTGACTAACACTCCTAGGTTTAAATCAACATATATACCCCAGAAAGTGGACGGGAGGATGACCGCCGCCGTAGCTCAGTGGTAGAGCATCGGACGCATTATTCGAAGGTCGCAGGTTCGGTCCCTGCCAGCGGCAAGTCATCTTTTCGTCCACTTTACTTTCTTCACATTTATATTCTAAATACTACAGATAACACCCCCTGTACTTTCCTTGGCGTTATTGTCTGTTAGTTCTCATTAATATTGTGTCTAACAAAGATAAACGAGCCCTTGAAAAATCATCTGCTTTCCTATGTGGAATGGTGTAATATAAAGTTGTGGCGTCAGCAGAGAAGACTGACCGTACACATTGCATTCCATTAGTCAATGCATCTACCAATACCACTGAGCTTCGGTTGAGAAACGGGTCGTCAAAGGCAAGAGAGAGAAGATGCCGCTGAAGGTACTTGGCCCTGCACTGCTGCTATGATCCGCTTTCTGAAACGATGGGCCTGAAGAGGCATTCGGCATTGTGGTTCGTAGGGATGAAACATTTTCAAGATAAGACTTTTCCACCTTTAGCAACTCTATTCTTGAGCGCCAACAAGTAGCGTCCTTCCAGTAATTTTTCTGCTAACTTTTAAGAACGGAGCTGTTTAAGCTTTTCGTTATGCCGCGTGGCGTGAACAGAAACTGGGCAGGTATGCGCCGCAGTACGTACCAAGCAGCTCATTGCATAGCATAGCCATGCACAGTACAGTATAGCAAGGGAGTACGTGACGGATTGGCAGCGCTGATACCTTTTCTTCTACCTGACAGGTGCTCTCAGCTCATCATTCGTACGGATTCGACACAAGCTATCCACGATATACGACGAGTGTATCGGTCTACGTCACTCTCGGATGGTATTCGCCATCTCGCTGACTCCGCATCTGTGCGGATACGTGTTCAGTGGGTGCCTCGGGCCGCTTTGCCGGACCTTGTCAAAGCTGATTTGGCAACCCACCCACAAGTTACACCGCACCCACTACCCCATTTTCTTGAGGACGCTCAAGTACATATGCTCCGGGAAAAAGAAAGCCTCCGACGTACCACACGAGCTCTTATACCTCCGTGTGGGTCAGACCTCCCTGGTGGTTTAACCCGCCAAGAGGAGGTTACGTTGCGGAGGCTTCGTGTTGGGGTTGCGCTTACCCCACCCGAGACCACCTTTCGGGAGCAATAGTACCGCGGCCCGTATGGTACATCGTGCCGATTTCGCGACGCCCCAATCCACAATCTAACTGTCACACACTTATTGTGGACTTGCACGGGTCTACAATTAAGCCGTCGTCGTCACCTACGTGCAACAGGCATCACGCCAGGCCGACCATCCGACCTTGACCGCTGGAGTAGTGGACCTCACCACCGCTCATTACTGGACTTCATACACGACGCAAATTTGTGTGTGTATTTCTGAATAAATAATTATTATGCCTAAGGGCAGACTTTCGAAAAAAAGGGAGTAGTAAAGGGAAGTGATGGTGAGGTGGAAGGAAAAGAGGAGGGGAGAGGGTAAAACACGAGCTAGCGTTGTTTAGTATAGTTCTTGCGCCACAGACAGTGCGTACGTGCCAAGCAGCTCCTAGCACAGCATAGCCGTGCATACTATAGTACAGCAAGCCTTCGTGAAGCACCATTCTAAAGGCGAATGACTCGACTGCACGGAATTAGCACCGCGCAGGGTGAGTCGCTATCCCCGTGACACGATTTCTATGATGCTGCGTACATCAGGTATTTTATCATTTTTTCCCTAAGCAAGTTTCGTACTCGCTTAATAGCATGAAGTTAATCGATATCAATCGGAACCAATATGAGTTAATCTTTGCTCTATGCAACAACATCCACTCCTGGCCTACAAAGCAATTTGTAAGTTGGCTGACTACGAAAATCTACCACGAGTATATCCAATTTTACTGCAGTCTACCTTGTACCACTTAATAATTGAATGTGTCGTGTTCCATTGACTTATTTGTTTTTCTTCCTTTCTTTTCCAGAGCACCAAAGTAGGTCAAGCACCTGTATCGACATGAACAGATTGCGTGGGACAGTACTTGGCCGCGTGTAGTT
>NC_051184.2:143572984-143599040 GCF_013339695.2 Rhipicephalus sanguineus
GACGAACACGATTCACTGGTCATGACATTAATAACGCAAAATACCTGTCACGTACGTCATGAAGCCCTTTCTCTCAGTCGCGTGTGCCACATACCCGTAAACCAGAGTTTATGTTATGCGGGTATGTTCCACAGGTGATACAGAGTCTCAACAACGAGTAACTGCGAACACAAACATTGACACGCAAGGAAAGTGATGAATATATTAATTGTTGGGGTTTTATGTCCGAAAACCACGATATGATGTTAGAGACGCCGTAGTGAAGGGCTGCGGAAATTTTCACCATCAGGTATTCTTTAAGGTGTACCGAGATCGTACAGCACACGGGCATCTAGGATTTTGCCGCCATCGAAATGCGACCGCCGCGGCGGGCATCGAACCCTCGACCTTCGGGTCAGCGGCCGAGCACCTTAGCCGCTACACCACCGCGGCGGACGCAAGGAAAGGGAGGAAACTGAAGACAGAACACCCCTGGAAGACGCTCAACTACCATCCACACGTCCACGTGGTCCGCAACGTGGACCACGTGGACGTCATATCAGACCAGTATTGGCATAACAACTGTAATTCTGACTGTAACGTACGTGCAGTGCGCCTGCGCGTGCCACTCGGCTGTGTATATATCTAGGGAAACTTTCCTGAATGAAGCTTAGTGGCGAGTAACACCTGTCCTGTGCATCTGCGTTCTTTCTTTGTCCTATTCGGATTCGCGCTGTCCAGTATTGAAGAATATAAGCACTGCATACCAGCTTACCGCGTCTGGTGTTGGTAACCCCAATGCTGCTGTTTCCATCATTACGCAACTGTAAACAACTGATTATATAATATATATGCGACTCTTCAACATATGATTGTGCGTATAGCACTTCCACATTTCTCTAGCGTAATTCCATACCGTTTTGCTCAATGTGAAAAATTACGCCAGAGTCACCATCCCGCGCATGCTTCGCATAACATCGATTCCCACGGTACGTGGGATCTGCCGAATTTTTTCTTCGCTCTTTTGTTCTTCACTCTCTTTTCCCTTGATGGTTCTTCGCGGTTTCACATTCGCCAAAAGCTCGCGCCATGTCTGCGCGGCGGCGTTTGCTGGCCGATGCGTCCCCCTTCACTGCCGCTAGTGGTTAAATTCTGGGAGTTTGTTGAACTATATTACTAGGTAAAACTCTTTTGATTTCCCCACAATGCGGCCCCATAACATGAATAACAGTCTCAAACTGCATACGAAAGTGAAAATTGGCTAAATAGCGTTCATGTCGGTAGCGAATTTCAAATATAGACATTTATAGACATTTGGGCACAAACACCAAAATAGGCATTTATAGACACTATTAAACACTGTAAAAGTCCTTGTTCACCTCTAAATCATGCTTATATAGCAAAGTGTTGTAATGGGAGCGCAAAGAACAAAATAAGCATTTCCCTAAATTCCGGTCTCTAGTCATTAGTAAGAGACAGATGCGACTTAGGTACAAGAAATCAGACGAGAACGACAGCCACAGAAGCGCAACCTCGCGATTTCATCGGTGTTTTATAGCGCGAAACGGGAGATTATTGGTGTCGTTTGCAAGGAGCAGGTCGGGGGCATAGCCGGCTAGATAGGGATTTTTGTCTCCTTCAAGAACCACTTGTCTCCGGTGATGTTCCATACAGTCACGAAAACGGAGACGGATGGTCAAGGATGGTTTCAAGAGTTGAGGCTTGACTATGGAGCTGCAGCATCGTCCGCCCCCCCCCCCCCCCCCCGCACACACACAACACACACACACACCACACACACACACACACACACACACACACACACACACACACACACACACACACATCCGGTGCAGCCTGCGGGTGCGTCAACTACCTTTGATTAACGCCACGGAGGCGATCGCCCGCTACATCATGATCGCGATGTGCCACAAACCGCGTCCAGTGCAACGATAGTCCAGCCGAAGCGTAGAATCTCCGTTCTGCACTTCGACTGAACAACAAATCGTGAGATGTTTGCTCTTAAAATGTTCTTGGGAAAGTTAGAAATCTCAGCTGGTAACTCATGCGGGATTTTTGAAATGCTTTAGAGGTGCTGGAAACTTGAAGGCTTAAAGTGATTTCACCAGCACCTAACTTACAGTGCCAAGAAGATATCACAGCGAGCCCCATAAAGTCGGGAATCTCAGCCAGTAATATTTTATGGGTCATTTGAATGCTGTATTTCTCCTGTGAGATAAAAGATGTAACATTTGTTTGCTTGCAAATTAGCAACGTACAACCTCAGCAATCTTGATAAAACGATTTTCACGAGCTTATCATGGTTTCTCACCTCAGCTAAACGCACACAACTTGTTTGCAAATATACCAATGGCAGCTACGAAAAAGGAGACAACATTGCATTTGGTTTGTCTCCTCTATGAAATGAAATGAACAAAACACTGGAAACTTCTCGTGGTGCCCAGGTGATGGAGAGCTTCATGATCTCTTTTCCAGCTCAAGAGTGGCTTCCCACAGACTCTGGTAACCACGTACCTTCGGAGACTGCCCGTGAAAAAGAGTAGTGCTTCGCCGGGGTCTCCCAATCTGAATTGCTAATGCGTTTGTCCGTGTTCTGCTGGCGGCTTGGGCCCATCTGGTCGATACGGCGCAGCGTCTCACACTTCGTTGTGCGAAGTTGGGGAACGACTGCTCCAGTGTCAAAAAGCCCAATAGGGATGAGAAAGGAGCAACACGTCTCGCTTGGCGTCAGAGACCATTCGCCCGTGACAGCTTGAATTGTCTGTTCACTTGGGCACGAATACTGAAGCAGAAGACACCTGTATTTCCCTTTTTTTTTCGTCGTTTTGTGGCCCTTCAGTTATGGCTTCCATGGGCAGATTTGGCACTTCACCGATCCAAGAGTCTCTTCAAATTGGCTCGCGAGTTTTGCGTCGTTAGTGAAACAGAGATGGCTAAAAACAGCATTCGCTGGTGCGTGTAGCGCCTTTTTACACGGCGGCAAAAGAATGGACGAAACCAAGTGCAGAACGCAGCCTTCGAAATACTTAAAAATGACAATGAAAGTTTACGGTACAGTGAAGAACGTCTGGGAGCGTAGAGAGAAGTGAAGGCTGTAAGTAACTGAGTGCCCCGTCTGAATACTCGGTTTTGCTACTGCCGAATGCCGTATCAAAGTGTGAAAATGTACAGAAAAAATTGGCCACGTATCTGCGTGCTTCGCTGCAAATGTCGTCGAAAGACGATAGTCGTCTGTAGTCTCTGCCGGCCGTACTACATGAGTCCTCCTCCTCTATGTTGAATCGCAGCATCTGGCTCCTAGCGTCGCACTTGCAGCGCATCCCAAGAAACACTAGGGTCTTTAGAATTACCTACCTATGTATTTTCTAAAAAAAGGAACACGCCGTGCACCTAATACTTGCGTATTGATGTTGCGCAGGTATGCGTAACATTTGCTTTTTGATCGACAATGTTCACAAGTATGAACGGCGATACCAGTGCAAGATGGCTGGGCGTTCAGGAAGTGGTTAAACTTTGGCCGGGTGGCTGAATTGGGTGACAGAGAGACAAACAGCAGCAGTTTTATTAGTCGGTGCTACCCTATCGGAAAACCCAGTGGCGTTGTCCCAGCACCATACATGATTACTGGAGCACTGTGGCGCTGGGTACTGGGACGCTGGCACGCTGCACGAGGCACGCTGGACGCTAGCGCGCTGCACACTGGGACACCTGTTACGGGCCGAAATAAGGCTTTTAAATTGTTTTTAAAAAGTACGGTCATCTCCAGATCGTAATTAGAGCTGAAACACGATCACTGTGAAAAAAAAAAAAAACGAGTGACCCAGCTGGAGTCGAACCCACCCACCTCCACACAGCTTACATCCTGAGTACAACACGTTACCGCTACACCACACCTGTAAGACGAGAGGCGGTGTCTATTTTCTTGATGGTATAACTACTTCCCGTAGCCAGTATTTTCATTTTTCGCGTTTAGACACGACGATTTCAGTCTCTTCGTGCTCGCGGTAACCTAACAGAAGATAGTTAAATTGCTTATCTGCTGCCTATGATCACAACGTCTATCTGGCACGTTTTGCCGTAAAATATATTAGCGTAACCGCAGATGTGTAGCGACAAACGCACTCACTCGCTAAGCAGTTAGTCATACCTATGTAGAAAACAATGTGCGTCTGAACTGCACACTGAACACTTTAGTTTTCGTCAACCGTTTGGACATATTCTCTGTGCTTTTGTTTACGTTCCCGTACTATACAGCCGCAGTAGTTCATCACTCTAGCCGAACCGACCATTAGGTTTAGAGCTGTATTCCGTGCGCCACGATCGCTGTGAAGAACGTTGATACTCAATTACGAAGAACCTAATAACCGTTCAAACGTAGTTTAGATCATACCTGACTCAAGTATGGACATATTTGCACCTTCGGCTGCACAAATCAGGAGCTAAAAACCCGAGATTGAGCGTTACATTGGCTCATTGTTGTCGGTGACGTGCGGCTTTCAGCGGTACGAGCCCATATGGAAGGATTAACTGCTTGAGTAGGTTGATGTTGATTATCAGACTAATACTAATGTCATATTGTGCTGCGAATGATAAGTTCTTTCGATGCAGTTATATGATCTACATTTACGACAGTCGATCCCACGGTTCACAGAAAGCGCACGCACGGGCGCTCGACGGAAGATTGCTTTAGCGTATACGTATGCCCGTCGCTTAACTAAAACTAAACCTAGATATGCGTAGTACACACAACAGAATAATATTTTGAAAATGCTCGATCAGTTTTTCTTTCGACTTCTCGCGAACCAAAACCAAATCTACGAATTCCACCCAGCTCGCCCAGTTTTTTTCTAATCTGCCGCCAGTGTTCGCAGTGCGCGGGCAGACACTGTAGAGCGTGGCTTGTGCCTCCCAGTGCGCTGTAAGACACTGGGCCACGCTGTACACTATTCCCAGTGTCTTTAAGCACACTGGGTGGCATTGGCCACGCTGTACAGTCTGTCCCAGTGCCTCACAGCGTGCTGTAGTACACTGGGACGCACTGTACTTCGTTTCCAGTGCCAACCAGTGAGCTGAAAGGCACTGGGAGGAACTGGAAACGCTGTGTTTTCCGATAGGGTATCGCACTCGAAGCAGTCGGCGGCGAAACACCGTTGGTGCATGTGGAAGCTGGACCACTGTCACAACGAGCTGTCACACGCCAACACGAAGCGAAAGGCAATGAGCGTAACTGCGTCTAGGGCGACTCCCCGATGCTAGCGCGGCCAGTGTTTTCGCTGGTATTGAGACGCTTTAACCATGGCCTCCGAGACTGCGTGCTCCCGCGCAATCTTGGAAGCCAAGCTTTAACTGCGTCGTTGCATAATCGTTCTCTATCGGCGTTAGTAAGTGTCGTGCCGCATTACTTCACTGCACCCCTCACAGACGGCGGCACCACCCCGCCCCGTCAATCACCGCCAACGGAGAGCACCGTGCGAGAAGAGGTGTGTCAGATATAAGGCGTGTTTGTGGAGTGTGGTTCGTCTGCCTCGGTAGCCTAGTGGGTAAAACACCGAGCGCTCATCATCGCGGACCAAGAGGTCGTAGGTTCGATTCATGGCGGGGGAACATTTTTCTTACTGTTTTTCTTTCTCATGCGGTCGCGTACATGTTATCAACGTCATATCCGTGACGGAAATACGTCACTAAAATCTAGGTGCACCCTAGCATATTGCACTGTCGTGTTAAAAAATGCGATAGAAACTTGAGAACGACCACTGGAAGACGACGTCAAAAACATCACCCTCTCCTTATGCTGATGTCCTTGGTGTTGAGGAGTCGCAGGAAAATAGTCACCGAACCACAAGAAATGATAAGAGCGGTGGCTGAAACTATGCACTGTAAGATAAAACTGGAAGTCGTGTCGATAAAACAGTCACTACACAGCAACGTGGAAAGACATTGCCACAGCCATAGGATCGAAGTTAACCCTTACATTCATGTCATTTCCCAACGCTTGAACACAGTTGGTGAAACAGCGAAGATAAAGGTCTTTGTGTTTAAGAGAGACATGACTTGTGAAGACCGAAAGATCATCAAAGAAAAAAGCGTGTTTTGTGGTACATCAGTGAGATCTACAGCTATTCTTTCACATGTAAAGCCTAACTTCATTCTTTTAGGATCGGTACTTCATCCGCAGTTTAGATCCGTGCAACAAGTACGAGCTGAATGTTAAATGTTTTTGGATCACTTATTTAGCTTGTCGGAGCGATATCTTATGATCTAGAACAGCAAGAGCAGTAATTACTTTTTTAATATAAAGCCCAAGCTATGTATCACAAAGTGCTTGGAGCAGAATTTTCATTTTCTCCTCATAGATTTCTTAAATTTGATGTTGTTGTTTCATTATGGTAGTTCTGGTAGTTATTCGAGCACCTGCAGAATTACTAGTTATAATTTGATCTGTAAACTGTTTGCATCGTCGCACGTTTTGCATATTGTTGTATCTAGCCATCTGAGAATATGCGCTTTCCCCTGAACGGCTTTTTCCCTATTGTCTCCAGAAACAATAGAGCAGCTGCTTTGTGTATTTCGTAAACCAGTTTACCTACAAGAAAAATTATTCCACATTTGCAATCGGCATGAAAAATAAATAAATCTAATTGGTTTAATCAAATTCGGACGTAAAATACAGCAAATATCTCCACACGCCATGTCCCCCTTTACCACTAAGAAATTGACAGCCTTATGCACAATTACATGCCCAATAGCCAAGGTAGAACCAAAATGCTCTCCTAGACATCGTCTGCGCTTTACAGACTGCAATGACGCTGGTGTATACTCGTTTCCTTTCACATGTGGCAGCCGATAAGTGGGTCAGTTGGGGCTTTGCCTGAATGACCATGTCAGGAGGCGTTCTCTTAATATCCGAATGGGTCTAGGGCTCGTGCAGCGCATTGACGGAGTTGTTGTTGTAAGCCTCCATTTCAAAAGTATGCAGTGCTGTACAGTCACACTTGCGAAAAACAGAAAAGAAAAACAAAATAAGTCAAATCAAAAACTTGGGGAGGAGCGACGCATGTAGGGAAGGGTGTTTCAGCTCCACTAAAGTGAAACATGTGGAGGAGTGAAGCATGCAGTGTGCGTCGGTATTTCCCACAGGAAAATCACTGCTAATGCACAGTGAGAGACTTAAGAAAGATTAGGCACAGAGACCGGAAGTTCGCTTTTAGTTATCGTGCTAGCTGCGAATCTTTGTTGTTCAACTACGCACAAGAGAAATCTCCGGCCGGTACCACATTGCAGGTCAAGATCCAGTGCCTACATATACAAGGTGGCCGGTGAACGGTTTTGCAGCGTGAGCAGTCGTTTTCAATCAAGAAACTCGCTAGCAGAAGCTGCCTGCGTCGGCGTTGTCGCTCGCGGGCGAGGGCGCGTTCTCGTTCCTTGCGAGATGGTCATTCATCGCAGAGAGAGCGCTTCCATAGTCAACGCGCGCCGTTCGCTCTCTCTCGCCACACGGCGAGCGCTGAGGCGGCGGCGCCCTCTCTTGCGCTCAAGAAATTGGACCGTCCCGACAGCAGAGGACGATGCATGCCGCCACAGCAGATGGCGATGTAAGATGCACGCCGATACGCCGAGACCCTAGGGTGCTTCGCCCCAAATAGAAGCAACCGAAAAGGTCAGAGTAGACCGTCGCTTTATAAGTGTTCCTTTTATCACTCTGTGTAAGAAAAAGTTACGCTAGATCGCTGTCACATGCTCTAGTGACAGTACATATCTTTAAGTTCTTTGCACGGCTTAAAATCTTACCGTTGCTTTTCTCTTGAAACATCTCATCTGCTATGGTTTCAATATTACCAATAAGAAATCGAGAAATCACGCAAAAGAGGTGTCACTACTGTAGGGTAACAGCACACTTCGTTTCTTCGTGCTCTTTAAGCCTGCTTTTTATAAAACAATTACACCACCTCCCGCTAAAGGGAACCATGTGAAGATGCGAAGCAGCGGGAAGATGGTTAGCTTGAGCGCGAGATGATGTAATCTTTTTTGTTTGCGTTATTGAGCGTGTGCCTCTTTTTGGCGTAGAATCATGACTATCTTCCAGTCTCGATCCAGCTCCCGCTGCGTGGAACTGCCGGCGTCCGAGGTATTCGACTGCCGCAAAGTCGCATGACCATGTGCGTCTCTGCAGTCCATGCCATTGGTGTCGTCGTGGGATTCTTGAGCGAGGGAAGGAAAGCACGAGCGCCCCGCGTCTACAGCCACAGCAGCAGAGGCGGCCATCGGCTGCTCGTGCCACGTCAAGACGCCGGAGGCGTCGCTTCTGTCTACTCGTCGCAGGAGAGAAACGCGCGAGAAGGGGGAGCGTAGGAGAGGAGAGAGAGGGGGAGGGGACGCGCATGCGCTGGCGCTCATCGTGGCGTTGCGCAGGAGAGAATGAGGCGCGCGAGAGGGGGGGGGGGCGTAGGAAATGAGAGAAAGCGGGAGGGGACACGCATGCGCAGTGGAGCGCGGACGCCACCACCGTACACAGCCGCGAGCAAAAGCTGCTTGGCATCTAAAATACTCGCAAAATGCTGCGTATGCCTAACGGCAACTCTACGTTCAACAAAGGAAAACCTAAATGAAGAAAATGACCAAACAAATCTTAGCAACCTAAGCAACAAGACACGGTGAAAAAGTTGTTTCGCATTCTGCGACAACCAATCAAAAGAAGATATTGCCACACGTGTTTATTAACTTTAATTTGATATGTTGACTTACCAACGCTCGGCGCAGACCGCACCACAATGCTTGAGAAGCTTCACGTATGTTTCAGATCATTCCCTTAAGATTACGCGCTGTGGCCTTCATCAAGGTCACGACAACGTGACATTATGTGAGGGCGAGAGCGGCAAAATGCGTTGCTCTTAGAGGCCGTGACATAAACTAGCTGGGAGCCCGAAGCGTGTACGCTAACTTTATTTAATACAAAATGAAGCATGGTAAACGGAGCCGTGCTAATAACTTATGTAAGCTGAAATAAACTTTTCTGCCAAGCCTACATTTGTTACTCCGGCGCGTCCGTAAGGCAAGTACCATAAATAACGCCGCTCTTTACCGGTGTGCCGTCTTTCGGAGTTACATAGCGGTCACCGGCTTTTCTGCCTCATCAACTTCTAGCTCCCCTGTAGCTAGGGCCCCGGCCTGTTACATTTCCTCACAGTTGCACCAACGTGTAAAACCTTATGGGCAGGAGGTTTGTCGTTAGGTGTCAGGGGTCGTACGGTTCCAGTCGGAACGACAGGCTCCCACAGGGGCTCCTTGTCAACTGTATTTCAGTCTCGAACACATTAAGCCTTAGATGCTTAACCAAACGGAAAAATTTACCGTCGGCGTCATTGGCGTCAACACGATTGATGCAAAAAGTCATCATCACGTGATGCCGTCATCACATGACATTTTCGCAAGGTGGGCCGATAACGGAAGCAGTGCAAAACCAGCTGAGGTCGCGGCCTCACCTGATTTCGAGGTTTTGGGCTCCAGTAAAGACCTCCGGGCGCGTTGGCGGACTCCGATGCACGCACAGGCCTGGGCGAGCAGCTCTGGGCAATCCAGCAGGCCTAGGTAGCTGCAGGGAGATACGGTCTTTCCGTTGGCTCCTGGGCGGGAGCGCTGCCCAGCGATCTGCCAGAAATAAATTTATCTCTCCTTCTCTCTCGAACGACTACACCGAAATTGATGTTCATCGAATACAGCACCAGGTTACCGGAACCAAAGTGGTATTAAAATGTGAAACCTTTTTAACTGTACCCTGCATGTCATTTCCTCCAAGTAGTTCAAAGAAGCTGCCGGAGGTTCACGGAACAAGGCGTTTCACCCGTACCCGAATGACGCTATGTTATCTCGCTGACCAGTCGCCGTTACTGATTGACAATCGGAATAAAAGGTAGATGGCGTGGTCAACTGGGCGGCTTGAAATAATGCCGGGGCAACACTTAAGGAAATCTCAAGTAAAAAATACTAGCGAAAAAAATTCAAATAACTTACATGCTGAAGTTTCCGGGACAATGTAACAAAAGGGCGGTGTCGCGGACTTTAAACTCATGTTAACTGTTTTCGTGTATAACCATGGACGAATGTGTAAGATATAATTGTTTGAAAGAACACCACACTGCACTGCTGTGCTATAGAGAGTGCACAAAACCGTTCACGATTTAAGCGAAGTTTTTGAAACATACATTTCAGGGGCGGAGTCGCACACAAAAAACAGAGCGCCGGCGAGCGTAGAGATATGCGGCTCATGCGTGTTCGTATGCGCTGTTTTCCAATAACTGATGCCCTCTCCACGGTGGGCTTCTCGGCGATCAGCTGTGTCGTACATGAAAATGTGATCCTTTATCAAGGCAGAGTGTATTAGAACAGGGGAGCACTCGGACCGAGCTTCGAAAAGTGAAGCCCAAACAGGGTCCATTCACCTGTGGCGCTGCGATCGGTAGTCTGCAATGTGTAGTCGTTTAAGAGTTGCGCTCAGCTTCGCCAAAGTGGTACTGGGGTAGAATTCCCACTTCCCACTCAAAAGGCCCGGGTTCGAATCGTAGCTGTAGACGGTGGGTTTTTATTCCTTGTGTCACCTTTTATAGCTGTTTTGGTTTTCCTTCTGCATAACGTTAAGCGCAATACTCGATCGACGAGGACGGGACAGGGAGTGACACACACACAAGCGCTGTGTCACTCCCTGTCCCGTCCTCGTCGATTCAGTATTGCGCTTAACGTTATGCATACGTCGCACCAACAAGGCCAAAGATCCACCCTTGCTAAGGTTTTCCTTCGTTTCTTAAAACTTGCTTCAGTTGCTACGTGCTACTTCGAAAGGTAACGTAAGATGTGAAGTAAAATGGAAGAAATTTGACATTGAGCGTACGTATTCGCAGCGCTACCACCCGGGATTCAACAAAAACGTAAAATATGGCCTCCGAGATTTTTGCGAATGCGATACTCGAAACGAGATTTCACATTTTACATTACTTTTTGTAGCAATACGGGCCAACAGACGTTTTAGGAAACAAAGGAAAACCAATGCAGCTATAAAATGTGACACTAACAGACACAAAAAATGAGAGAAAAACAGAGAGAAAGACTGAGAGAGAAAGAACGAGAGTACAAAAATTAGCGCAGCTTTCATAAAAGTCGCGAAGTCGCGCAAGACTGGGTCGCAGCAGAGCTGGTGGTCACCTAGCAGGTCCTGGCTTGGCTACGCTTTTACCCTCTCTCCCCCTCCCCCCTCCCGCCTTCCTATACTGTACTATACATGGCTATGTTTGCTCTCTTTCTTTTTCTATCTTTTTTTTATGTCTGCGTCTTTGTGTCCATTTCTCTTTATGTCTAGTTCTTTCTCTCTCTGTCCATCTTTTACTCTCCGTCTTCCCTTTGTTTCTCTCTTCTTCTCCTTCTCTTTCTTTCTGGCCTGTCTCTCTTCCTTTTTCTCTCTCTGTAGTCGTTCTCTCACCTTATATCTATTTCCCTCTTTCTCTTTTTTCTCTCTCTCTCTCTTTGCTGGTTCTCCCCTCCTACGTTTCACCCTCCTCACCCTTACTTCCCTTTCCCACTCTCTCGCCATTCTATAATATATAGGATATGCGGTGCTAGCCTGCCTGGATAGCCGAGTGGCTACGACGCTCGCCTTATCACCATGGGGAGGCGAGTTGAAATCTGGCTCGGCGAGAAATTTTTTCAGGAAGAATATTTTTCTTTCTGTATCTTTCTTTCGGTATATTTTTTTTCTCCCTCTCTGTACTCGTTCTCTCGTCCATCAGAGTTATTGCGACACCAGACAAATCGGTGCGCGTATTCTGGGAGCGAAGCAAAACAGGAAGGAGACGACAAAGACAGCTCGTGCCTGTTCGTGATGACGATAATTCTCCATCTACGATCCACGGCAAAGCTCCGTCCTAACAGCTGTCCTGTAATAAAGGGGAAGAAAGAAAGAGCGCCTGTGTCGTGCCTTTCTTGGTCCTTGTCTCTTTTAGCGCCGTTATTCTTGCATAATTATTTATTACCAACTAGCCCAAGTATTTCTTTTAGAGAAGGAAAGACTGAGAGAGAAAGAGATAGAAGGCAGAGAAACACACAGGGAGAGGAAGACATAGAAAATAACAAAGACGAAAGACAGATCGAAAAACAGAGAGCAAGTCCGAAATAGAAAGCAGAGAAATATAAAAAAAGAAGGAGAGAGAAAGAAGCAGAGAGATAGAAAGAGAAAGGGAAGAACGAGAAATAATGATAGAAATAGCGAGAAACAGAAATAAATAGATACAGAGGGAAACAACCAAATAGAAATAAAGAGATACAAAAAAAGAGATACGAGAAACATAGTGGAAGAGAAATTAACGACAAACAAGGAAGGCCACCCCGCTGCGCTTTTCCTTCAGGCTTGGAACCGCTATTGCGAAGCTGACACAATTTCTTTATTTTAAGATCAAGAGAGTTTCAAGCGAGCCTTCTGTCGCTATCAGCAAGTTTTCGCGCGTAGCAGGCAACTCTGAAAGGTGCAACCTTTTCGCAGAGAGATATTCTAAGTTGGGGTACGAGTCCTCTTATAAAGGCGTTTTCACACACAATGGCAGCCTGAAATTATGCGGATTGTATTTCCCAGTTTCCATTTTACGGACAAAAACACAAATAATAAAGAAAAACGCTTACATGTGAATGACATGTGCATATAAAAGCGCTGTTTACTCGACTCGTGAAGCCACCATTAAAGCGCAAGAAGTAAATAACTAATTCTAGCAACTTTCCTTTTATTTCAATAACCGCATAAGATCTCTATAAGTTATCGCTGACTTGCCTTTCTTTCCGTCTGTCTTCTTGCGCTGCTACGTCTGACTGCTCTCGTGTTTATTTTTCTTTTCTTTTTATTGAATTCTCATCTATCAGAATTCGCATGTCGTTGACAATTAACATACAAGAATGGGAGTCTACTATAGAGGTTCAGTGACATGCATATGACGTATGTCTTAACAAATTGTAAAATGGTAAAAATGGCAAAAATTAGCAAATGGCGGAAAGTTGTAATGCCATGCTGGAGCTTCATCTCGCTGTAAAGCAGAACGTGAGTTGTATGACGTGCGAGTATGGCAAACACAAATGAATTTAAGTGCACGTCATGGGTGTGACATAAATGACGTTTGTCTCCTGATGTAATGGTGGTCTTTGGTAGACTGGGCATACACCAGAACGCACATCTCATGATATGCGTTTATAGAAAAACATCAATGACAAAGCGAGCACCGTCGTCACGCTTCGTGCAGGCCATGCGATGCGCGAAGGGCCCCAATAGAGAAGGTATACCTTTGCAAAATGACAAAGAAGGTTCTGGCGCCCTTCAATGCATGCTTGGCAAATCAGTATAATTATAATTAAAAATGCAATGTTTCGATAAGTTTCAATTCCGTGTAAGGGCAATTCGGAGGTTCATAGAAGGGATTGGTCTCAGGCGGTCTTTCTATAGTGTAGCTGTCGCGCTATGCCTTCTGGTGCGCAAATCGTAACCTAAGAGCGTCTGTTCTGTGGTACCAAGCTGTTCTCCAAAGAAGTCTTTACCCTCGTAAAATGTTCCTAAGCGAAATTCTGCTACAGCAAAAGAAGCAGCAAGGAAGTCCACTGACATGCCCACTTTTATGGGCATTTGCTTTTTTCCCCGAAGTCGCAACGCAATACAGAGCTCCCATCGCGGATGTTTCTTCCATAGTCACGTGGCTCCCGGGAAAATAAGTTTCCCAGCGGTTACTGGCACAGTCAGAGCAACGAAGTTGCGGATCGCTTACGAGTCCGACAGCTGTACTCATGAAAATTGGAAGCCCAGGACAGTGTCAGCGCTTTTCATTGTCGCAAGATCGACAGCAGCTGTTCGGTTCATACAAGGCCCGGGCGGCGTAGAAACGCACTCCATTACCCTCCGCGTAGCCAGCCTTGGATCAAGCGTCACAATTTCTCGTGGACCTTTCTCGTTCGAAGCAACCGACCTTGCAGCAATAAATAAAGTGCAGCTTCATATTGAACTGAGCACAGTCTGCCGCATTTCATTGCCGTCTGCCGTGAGGCGGGAAGGAAAGGCACATTCTTATCGCTATTAGGGACACCTGGCGACGCTGTTCGCGAAGAACCCACACACCCTGCCTTACTGGGACGTGCGGTGTACCAGCTGATGCTGATGTTTGTTCGTTGTCCGAGTTACATTAAAGCCTCTCTTTTCATTGCTTATTGAACATATCATTGAACTATGTTAGCACAAGCGGAACTGTTTTTATGACACATCAAAATTGCGCAACTCGCCAGTAAGCAGTAACGCTGTTTCCGTACGAAACAATAACACTCATGAACAGGATGAGAAGTTGCATAAAATGTAACGAAAGGTGAAGACTTGAAAAAGGGTAGCGGCTCTCAATCGCCGAAACAATTATTTACCGTGATTTGTGAATCTTTAGTAGCGGTCAAGGACACGGCTTAACAAAACATCATGAGTTGAAATGATGGCAACGTTTGCAGGCAAGATTGGCAGGCTCGAAATGAAACTTTAAACTAATTAATTTTGATACAAACCAATGCTTCGCTCATGAATCAATGTTGTAGGCTTTTGCCACTGAATTAATATATTGTATATTTTCCACTCTTGCTCCGTACTCCGCTAAAATTTAATAGGCTATGCCATAGAGTTCAGCAGGGGGAAAAAGAAAAACTAAGTTGACTGGGGATTTGTTCGCTTTGCGCTTAGAGGGAAACAGCCTTCTCATCATTTCTACCTCGTAATAAAGGCATCCTGTTGACAGCAAGAAGGCCTCATTTAAAAGGAAAAGCCTGGCGTTTACAAAAATAACCAGATCGGGCTTAAGATTAACATGATGTGCGACTAAGCGCTTATGGTTCTCTGGTTCAGCTCAAATGGGAGAGTGTACACATAATTTGCATCACAGAGAGAGTTCGAAAATGTTCACTGCGCTGATTAAGCAGAATAGTTACACTTTTGAAGTGAATGTATGATATATGGTGGCTTTCGTAGTCAATTATAGAGCTGTGTGGCGACCTCCCTCGCCACTGGTTTCGACACGAGGCAAGAGCCAGGGTGACAAAGTAGACGTCGCATGTCCCAGAATGCGCGCAGGACACTTGATAAGAACGGCCACCCATGGAAGAGTTGACCATCGACTGATGCCCAAGGCGCACGTGTCGCGCCGGCGCCAGGCATAGGGGCAGCAGAGTGTTTTGTTTTCTAAGCTGCCCTAACTTGTTAAAGTATTTGACACTGATAAATTAACAATGAAGCTGTTTATGAGAGCTGTTAGTCCGTGAGCTGCGGACAGAAATGATTATCATCATGGGCCGGCACGCGCTCTTTTCGTCCTCTTCTTCACCATCGTCGTCGTCTTATCTACTGCCTCGCTCTCAAAACACGTGCGCATTTTCCTCCAGCGCGGGATGAAATAAACCTGATGGGCGAGACAACGAGTACATAGAAAGATAAGAAAGAGAGAGAGAGAAAGAAAGAAAGAGAAATAAAGATAGACAAAGAGAGAAATTCCAGGGGAAAACATTTCTTCGCGAGGAAAGATTCGAACCCACGTACCCACGATCCGAAGGCGAGTGTCTTAACCACTCGGCTATCCAGGCACGCTAGCAGAGCATGGCATAGTGTAGTTTAACGAGGGGGTGGGAAAAGGAAGTGAAGGTGAGGAGAACAGATGGGAGGCTGGGGAGCAGGAAAACGAGGAGGGGATAGAGTAAAGCGTAGCATAGAAAGAAAGAGAAAGAGAGAAATAGAGAGGAAGAAATGGCAGAAAGAAACGGAAGGAGAGAAAGTGAGAGAATCAAAGAGAGAGAAAGAAATAGAGAGCGAAAAGTGCAGGGAAAAGGAAGAGGAAGCGAGAAATACAGAGATAGAGAAAGAAAGGGAAAAAACAGAAACAAAGATAGAAAGATTAAGAAAGAGAAACAAATAGGTCGAGAGAGGGAAAGGAAGAAATAGAAATAAACAGAGAGAAGAAGGACGTACAAAAAAAGCAAAGAAACTAGAGAAAATAAAGAAAGGAGGAGAAAAATTTGCAGAACCTAGCAAAACAGCAACAGACAGGACTACCTAGGTGACCACGAGCTCCGATGTCCCTTTAGCATTGCGCCGAGTAATTCTTACAAGGACAAAAATGAAGACAGAGAGCATTGTCCACTCTTTTTAATTGAAACTGAACGTTTCGCGAAAGTGACGTACATTGCTACACGGTCTCTACGAGGACCACACGTAGGTAAAATTAATTTGTTGTAAATATAATTGTACACGTCAGCTGACTCACTATGAAACGTTTCCGCCATTGCGAATATGTGTGTTTGACTTTTCGCTGTCAGCATAAGATATTCCCTTTAATTCAATATCATTTTCACATTTTTAAGGAATCTTTCGTACGCATTGCCTCTAAATACGCAAAATATCAAACAAAACATTTGGCTCGACTCAGTTGTTAACGCTGTCATGCAGGGCTGGGCAAAGATACCTTGAAATTCTATCGCGACACGATTCAAGATACTCAGGCAAGAAGTGTTTGAGATACAGATACAAGATTCTACCGCAAGTGGTGTATCCGATACGATACTTGCCAATTGTGCCTTAAGATAATTCGTTACATTAGCTAATTTGTTAATATAGATCGATATAATGTAGCCACAAACAATTATGCACAAATTTGTTTGCTTGAAAATTTCTTAACTGTGACCAATTTTGTTTCGCTAAATTGAAATGTATGTTAGCATCTCAAAAGTTCTGTCCTTCTTTCTCAATGTACATTAGTTCCATTCCGAAACCACTCATTGGGGTTGCTTTAGCTGCTTAATATGACAGCTCTTCATACACTTCGCTAGCAGCGGTTTTTGCTTGTAAATTTTGATATTGATGGGAGTTACTGCTCAGCTTGCCAACTAGCTAACGGGTTGCCATCTAATCACAAGAACTTCAATAACAAGCTTGTATGGTGCCACGATGGTGCCAATACCGGCGTGGAGTTTTACCTTTTCCGTAGAAGACCGTTTACGTAATACCGGATCTCCAGACAGACGCATTAGCAACAAAGTTGGTAATAGCATTTTTTTTTGTGACGCATGGTGTGTACGTAGAGAACATAAAAGTCACAGTTTCGCCGCAAGCCCGAAGCAATGAATGCGATAGCAAGAAACTAATGCTTTACGAAGTGACGCTAGCCAATGGATACTCTCAGTTTGAACAGCGCTCCTGTTGCAAAGGCGGCCGAAGCAGCGAAGGAAACTAGCGTGCTTCAAGTGTCGAGCTGTGACACTTGATAGTTCGCGCTCATCTTGTGTTTGTTCGTTTAGCGGCGTTCCTTGAGCTCGAGTGACTTTTGTACGCTCCGTAACATGAGCGCGGACATCACGATGAAAGCTTGAAGCATCCCTCTTCCCCTCACCACGAGAAAACCGCGCGAGCAGACAGCGGAAGGGCAATGTTCTCCCTGCGGAAATATAAGAAGAAACGAGTGAGCTCGCCGATGACTTTTAAATGCGCCCGTCTCGCTCCTAGCGCCATCTCGCTGGTAATGAAGAAACGCTTATAAGCGCAGCCGTCTCTGAGTCCGTCCAGCGGTAAAGCGTGTGTATATAACGCTCGCCGTTAGGTACGTGGAGGATCTGCGTTTCGTGGCGTAGTGGTTAGCGCCACTACGCCGCGCGCTTCTGAAGCATTTTATTGCGATAGCAATTATATGGACAGTCTCGGCTGAATTTTGCCGTCGCCGTCGCCGTCGCCGCCGTCATGCACCGTATATGTATAAGTATGTATATATATATATAAAAGCCCCAAAGAAAAATGATTCAGAAAAATGCTTCCGAAGCGCGGAATCGACCCAGGGACCTCTTGCTCCGCAGCGAGTGGCGCTAGCCACTACGCCACGAAACGCAGATCCTCCACATAGCTAACGGCGAGCGTTACATACACACCCTTTAGCGCTGGACGGACTCGGAGACGGCAGGCGCTTATAAGCGTTTCTTCATTACCAGCGAGATGGCGCGAGGAGCGCGTCGGCGATAGGGTGCCTTGATGCGCGTTTTGTTGCGCGTTTTGTCCAGGGTGAGGACATCTGCGGCGTCTACTGCGGCGCGGCTGCCATATTTTAGCCCACGGCTTCTTACCGGCGTCTCACCCCTCTACGGCAGCTGCGCTGAGAGGCACGAGACGCGGGGCAAAAAATGGCGTCGTGGCGGCATCAGCCCCTTCAAAGAATGGCAACACCCTAAGGGGGGCGCACACATCGAGGCACACTAGTCGGCGAGCTCGCTCGCTTCTTCTTATGTTTGCGCAGGGAGAGCCTTGCCCTTCCGCTGTCTGCTCGCGCGGTTTTCTCGTGCTGAGGGTAAGAGGGATGTTTCACGCTTTCACCGTGATGTCCGCGCTCATGTTACGGAGCGTACGAAAGTCACTCGAGATCAAGGGACGCCGCTAAACGAACAAACAGAAGATGAGCGCGAACTATCAAGTGTCACAGCTCGACAGTTGAAGCACGCTGGTTTCCTTCGCTGCTTCGGCCGCCTTTGCAACAGGAGCGCTGTTCAAACTGAGACTATCCATTGGCGAGCCTCACTTCGTATAGCATTAGTTTCTTGCTATCGCATCCATTGCTTCGCCCTTGCGGCGAAACTGTGACTTTTTTCTGAATTATGTTCTTTTGAGTCTTATATATATATAATATATATATATATATATATATATATATATATATATATATATATATATATATATATATATATATATATATATATATATGGGCAGTCTCGGCAAAATCCAGCCGAAACTGCCCATATAATTGCTATCGCAATAAAACTGCAATGACTTTTCATATTTTGCTTATCAACTGGCTTAAAGCATTCGCTATCGTTATACTCACTAATGTGCAATGTTTAAATATAGTTCTTCAACGAGAGAACATGTGCAACCCAGAAACTTCTCAGACATATGCATTGCCACGTGGTAGTGACGGTGAAGAAGGTAGCAGTCAACTGGTAGAGACGGCACTAAGGATACTGATAGCTGCGGTCACTGTCGTCGGCCATCGGTTGTCTGATCATCGGCAGAACGCGTCGTCTTTTATACATCAATGATCCTACCTTCAAGCGATATTGCTGGTGCTCGCGTAAGCTCTCGAATAAAGTAGAATTCTTGCGGCCTTCGCATTGTCCTAACAAGATAATCTCAAAACAATCATGGAGCTTCCCAAACGTTGGGGCGCGGCTTGCGACGAGCGGTGCTAACATTTTTTGCGGGTTAGAACCTATCACACCGAAATAAAGATATAAGAGCACGTGGCAGTATTGTTGCACAAAGCGTCGCAGGACACCGCCGCTCTTCACGTTATTGTCAATTATAGATCCGGTTGACTGGCGATTAGAAACAGCATAAAAAAATCGGGAGGCACAAAAAGGGAAAACAAATATCAGTAAAATATAAGTAAAACATTCACAGTGAATAAGTATAGAAACATGATACAGGCGGCATCCCTAATAGCTATGATAATTAAGCATGAAGTATCGTCAACTTACCAGTTAAGGTAAGAAAATAGAAAAATTTAGTGCATATGCAAAATTGCCAGAAGCGGCTCGCTGGGACGCTCATGAGAACAACTGAGCATTTGTTATAACAATGGCTCTCGAATTCCCGTCCTAACATCTTTAACATGGCTCCCAATAATTTTCATTATTATATTGCAATCTAAATTTCGCTATTTAAAAAAGCGGTAAGCAGAATGCTTGCTACTGTATGCTCCAGGCACACCCATATACCTATATATTTGTTTTTAAAAACGCCTTGGCAGGGCAGTAAACTCAAGTGAAATATAAATGCGTAAATAGTAACAGAAATGACGCAGACAGACTGTCGGCGTTATTTCTACTCATGGGGAGCGCACTGTATTCCTACTGTCTGCGTTATTTCTACGCAAGAAAGCGCACAGAGAATACATGTATCCCTTTTGCGCTATATATATAGATGTGTGTGTGTGTGTGTGTGTGTGTGTGTGTGTGTGTGTGTGTGTGTGTGTGTGTGTGTGTGTGTGTGTGTGTGTGTGTGTGTGTGTGTGTGTGTGTGTGTGTGTGTGTGTGTGTGTGTGTGTGTGTGTGTGTGTGTGTGTGTGTGTGTGTAGATATATTACTGTAACCGGACCGGAAACACAGTACAGAGAACTAGGCTATGTGCGGGACTCGAAAGGACAGCTGAGAGAGCACTTGTGCTAACAATCAAATTTTTATTTGAAAAACTCTTTCAATACAGATAGCAGGAAGAAAAGAGATACAGTACGCCAAGATATCTTCTGTTATGTAAACGCTTACTCTATTAGATCTACGATCAGTACCGGTGGTGTTATATTTCCTAGAATCTTATTTGCATGTTAGTCAATGTCACTGCGTGTAAGTCAAACTTGCATCCACGAGATCCTTCAAATCGCTGATGTCTGAATGCAATGAGACGCAAAGCAACCCGATTCTTGCCTGCTTCAGATTTCGTAACGAAGCACCATGCAAGAGAATCTTCAATGCACACAGGGTCCCTTATGCATTCGCCTAAAATGACTCGAAGCCTGAAAGCCAATATCTTCTTTTTCTTCTCAGTCGATGTATTGATCCTCCCTCGGCCTCCTCCGAAAGCTTACTGCACGTAACGTTGTTTTGCCCTGCACCCAGGATCGAAGGCAGTCTGAGCTCTCCGCACATCACTTGTTTTGCACTGCCTCCTGAACGTCGCACATTTGACCAAGCGACGATGCCATGTGATGATGTCATCATGTAACATCATGTTTGTGGCGTCATTATCGCGTCATATCGGGATGGCATAACATGATGACGATTTTTTACAACACTCCTGTTGACGCTGCGATGCCGACGGTAAATTTTCACTTTTTAAGAGGCACGTAAGGCTTTCGCCTTAGTAATGACACTATAGCGGCATGAGAATTTGTGCGACAGACGCCACACTCATTGGAGTACGCGGCGCCGGACAGTGGCTGAGAGCAAGTGCCATGGAGGTGGCACCACTAAAAAGAAAAAAAGAACGGAGAAAACAAAGGGTACGTCAGCTGGACGTAGACGCGCGCGCGCTTGTTTCTGTCGAGACTGCGCAAGCGCTGCCACGTGACTTCTCCACAAAGAGGGACGCGCAAATCTCATCACCTGCCCTCACTCCAGGACTCTGGCGGAAAGACGAAATTATGTCAGTGCCCTTAGTTTTATTCAGGTGATTTAGTGACACCAATACCAGCTTGAGAAGCGGAGTCCAGCCAGCGATAATACTTCGGCAGGTGGTGTTGCGATTTCAGTATCTTGTATCATAAGATACACCATACATTATTTAATGTATCCGAAATACAGATACTGATACACGTCTTGCGAGATGTATCGCGATACAGATACAATATACTGAAAGAGTATCTAAGATAGTATCTAAGATACTTGTATGTTCGATACTGCCCAGCACTGCTGTCATGCGACCTACCTTTTCTATAACGCAGGCCTGGAACCTCTTGATATGTGCGTGGAGATATTTATCGGTCGCTCGAGAACACATGTATGCTGCTGTCGTACAAAACAAGAGAGCACTAAAACTTGTCAGCTCCGATCGAAGGGCCACACATTGGCTGAGGCGATAAGCCTTAGTACTCGTTCGCTTTCAAGTTCGTTCTTGCGATACGCGGTTGTAACATGTTGGCACTATGCCGCACGTGAGCGGAATGATGTTGCATGGCAGTTTTCAAGCATTTCACAATGCTAAAGTGAAGCGTTTAAGAGAGAGAGAGAAGCAAGGAAAGGCAGGCAGATTAACCAGATGCACGTCCGGTTTGCTATCCTGCATTGGGGTAAGGGATAAAAGGGAGAAAAGAGAGAGATGAGGAGCGCATCTCGTCTACGGGCGGTCGCACAGGTTCTTTATGTATTTCAGTAATGCTATCATTGCCTACGGTGACTTCAATGCACTTGTCCATGGTCCTAGAATCTTGGCTGCCGAAAATTCTCGAGTCCAGTTGTTTCAAAAGCTTCCAAAGCTGGCATCGCTTAGTGTCTAAGAGAGAGCAGCTGCACTGGACGCATTGTATGTGGAAAAAAGTCACCGAGGCAATACAGAATTTTTAAGGGTTACATAAATTTGGCTTTGATTATTTGGAAATTGTCCTGAGACTTATCTAGGCAAAGAAATGCCAGCAGCACCAATAGAAAGCAGAAGAAACCGAGACAAGACAGGGACAGGAAGGATGCTGGAACCATGTACCAACTTGCCCAACGAGCCACCGTAAATATTTATGTAGCGTTCGGGCGCAGCTGGTGCTTTGGGAATGCTTACCCTATTTTAACGCGACGGTGTTTAAGAGCTTGTTTCGCAGAAATTTCGGTGTTGGGGTCGGTGTCGGCGTCGTTGGTTGTGAGCGGAAAATCATCATCTTGTCCGTGACCTAAAAATCGAGAAAGATACACTTCAAATAAACAATAAAAATGTTAGGTTCGAGCAAGAATCAAACCCAGGCTCTCTGCGTGGCAAACAGGTGCTCTACCACAACACTGCGCTATTGCTTGGAGCTCCTTCGAAAAAAACAAGCACTGTGTGAATGTCATGGAGTGGAAGGAATCTCCTTAATGCATGCAATATTGCGTGGCAGAAGAGTAGAATCGCGCCAGGCGTGGAGACATGTGAATTGAGCAACGAGTGTTTGTTTTAAAAGCTCACCCATTACAAAGCACTCAGACATAATGAATCATCATCAGCTGCAAAAGCATCAACAAAATTAGCAGGTGCGTAGGTTCGCGTTTTGCCTTAGGACGCGTAGTGGGCGCATCGCTGATTCGCAAAAGGTCGTCTCAGTAAAAAGAAATAGAATACCGAAGCCATAAACGTGAGAAGCCTTGACATAAAGACCCCGACAGGCTGGATAGGTCACGCCATCTAGCGGGAACAACATGAACCAGGCAAGCAAAAAATTTTTACTGCAGAAACATCGTGCATTTTACTTCTGGTGTAAATGCCTTGCCGCGACATATTTACGAATGAGTTACCTTTTTAATATTTTTTTTCCTCGAGAACACTAAGCGAAAATAAACTTGTCCATGACTATGGTTGCACGAAGCGTCACAAGATGGCGACACCATCTTCGGATAACCCGGTATTCTACACCCCTTTGCGTATACCGGGATACTGTACACGCTAAAAAGCCCTCGTGATTTTGCCGCAGCGGTGATACAATCTTATCTAAATTACATATAATTTAAATGCCGTTATCATCACCCTTCATGGTTTATTCAAACGTATATGTATCAGTTTACGTACGTACGCAAACGTTTACGTACGAGGACTAGAACTTTTCTAAAACATGTGTTCCTTTAACACGGTAACGTTAAAAATTCGGCAGATCCCACGTACCGTGGGAGTCGATGTTATGCGAAGCATGCGGCGGGTACGTGACTGTGGCGTAACTTTTTTTTACTGAGCGACACGTTACAAAATGACGCTAAAGATTTGTATAAATTTTATACGCACACATATGTATGTTGAAGAGCCGCATATGTGTTGCATAACCAGCTGTTTACGGTGGGTAACGCTGCCAATGGCAACGTGGTATTACCAACACCAGAAGCGGTAAGTTGATATGTAGTGGTTATACGTGTCCCGAGAACGCATCCACGTTTCACAAACCCGTGTGCATGTGTGCAAGAAGATCTTGACAGTTCTTGAACAAGGGCACCATCACCGTGATCAGTGAACACCAGCAGGTGGTCATGTCTTCTTATAGGATCCGGTCGTGATCGTGGTGACGAGGGGTCCATGTGTAGTGAAGTATGTCGTATAGTGGAGCTGTTGGAATTTGTGAATGCCTCGGCCATTTCGTCGTCAAATTGTCTGTCGACAAAACCGGCGAGATGTCGGAATCTGAAGTCACCCTTCGCGTTGGTGAGGTATAGGCCGTCAAGGCTGGTAGGCCTGGATAGTGCTACATAGACCAACATCAGTGGATGGTGTTTGTCGTATTCGTAGACTACCTGGGCGTATGTAGCCTACGTAGCCTAGTCTACAAAGCGGCTGCCAATCAATCTGGCATCATTCTCGGTCAGCATGAGGCCATCGCTCAGCCTCATAAGAAATGAAGAGGACACTGCGTCGTTCTGGTGGACGAAGTGCAGTTTACGGTGCGGTGATGTAACTTAACTTTCGTTAATGTATTCCTCCGGGGTCGAGCAATGCTTCAATATAGCTTGCTGAATCATAGGAATACAATCGAATGTTTATTAGACCGCTATAAAAGCGGAGCAAACACTGGAACTACAGACGTTAATCTCATATGACGCCTGTATCGTAGGAGTACACATCGTAGCAGTATCATGTAGTGTTTATTGCTTTCTTGTAAAATTACATAGCCAGCATCACAAGCACAATTGACGTTGCACCGATATTACGCCTGCGTAGGCTGTTTTTCCAAACCAGTTTATAGACCTGGCGTGGCTCAGTGGTAGAATACCTGATTGCCACGCGGAATGATTGGGTTCGATTCTTGCTGGGATCCTAATTTACGTTCTTTCCATTCGTTGAGTCAACGCTGCCGATGTTGCTTTTCCTTAACGCTCTAGCACTTAAGTTACCAGTTGTCTGTTCTCGCCGTTCCTGGGTAGATAAAAACTGTCAATCACCTGTGGCGCATACCCGTACACCGCGGCCCGTGGTAAACGGGTATGTGCCACACGTGTCTAGTGGAAAGAGTTTGACGACGTGCGCGACAAGATTTTAACGTTATTCATGTCGACCCGGCAATCATATTTGTCAAATCCTCTTACCCTCCCATGCAGATTTTGGTCTACACCAAGTTAAGGAGGCCATCATGAGAGCACCCAGACGTAGACGGCTAGATAGATATATAGATAGACAGATAGATAGATACGTAGATAGAAACACTCAAAGTGCCAGAGGCTCGCTAAGAAATGCTTCGCATTTAAAAGTGTACGTACAAGCTAAATGTCCATATTAGCGTGCGTATCTCTCTGTTCCGTTTACAAAAACTAGTTTCCTTACGCCAGCCCGCAAGAAAATGTGGCGCATGCATCGACCGATACAGGGTGCGTCCAGCAGGAGAGCAACGGTTGCGCGCCGAGAGCAACTGTTGCCTTTCGTCATTTTGTTGCTCCCTTTGATCCTTACACTAAACGGTTACTCCCCCAACTTCAGACATGTCAGCCATCTTGTTCCAGTTGGTCTTTTTGGAGAACAACAGTTGGTCTTTAGGACAAAAACCCGCAGTTACTCTCATTATTCCTATTTTTGGCTTAGAGTGTAGTTCGCGCTCATCCTCTGTATGTTCGTTCCGTGCGCCCTTTCTGCTTGCGCAGTGCATTGCAAGTTTCGAGCCGCTTGCCGTTCTTCGCGTGACATTACAATTTGTTGCTGTAGCATTCATTCCTTCGGGACTGGGGCGAATGAATGCGCCACAAACGCTCAACTACGTATGTGACGACACGTTTCACTTTCGTGTTATACCGATTCCTATGACAAAGGCATGACTTTTGTTTGGGCAAATTGGCTCATACTTGATGCGGAACAAACAAGCGCTATGGAACGGAGACATGGACAAGAGGCACACAGAACAGGCGCTCAACTTGTATGAACTGTGTATGAAGTATGAACCAACTTGCCCAAACACAAGTTGAGCGCCTGTCCTGTGTGCCTCTTTTCTATGTCCCCGTTCCATAGCGCTCGTTTGTTCCGCATCAGGCATCAGCCGTGTTTTTTTTGTTAGGTATTAAACCATCGGCCTATTACTCAGCTGTTTGTAATAGAAAAATAACTACAATAACAGAGGTTAAAAAACGGAGATCTTCGCCAAGACCTCGTCCGGGTTGCTCCCCTACAAAGATAAATACGGTTAGTGAATGAATATAACAAAGGAAATGTGAGGAATGGATGTACTAGGGCAGTGCGAAGACGTGAGACTTCCGCTGACGCCTGTAAGTTCCCTAAACAGATGTTTGCTCCACGATCTTGGAGTCATAGTCTGAAACTAGTAGTGTGCTTGTCGGCGCTTTC
>NC_051184.2:143599140-143619139 GCF_013339695.2 Rhipicephalus sanguineus
ACACATGCACACGGGTTCGTGAAACGTGCGTGCGTTCTCCATTATAACGGACAAGTAAACGCACTACATATCATCTTACCGCGACTGGTGCTGGTAATACCTTTGTTGCTGTTGGCATCGTTCCGCATCTGCAAACAACTGTTTATAAAACACATGTGCAACTCTTCAACATGTGTGTGTACGAATAACCCGACCTGCCGTTTCTCTACGCCAACTGCTCTGTGTAAGCAACAGCTCACGAGAGCAATCGGACAGCGTTTGTGGTGGTAGTCCCATCAAAGTAGCTGCGCCTGCGCAACAATCTAAAATTTTACATAAGGTTTTGCGTTTCTTACGGAAAATAGCTGCGCCTCTTGCCATACTTTGGAGTGATTCCATATTGGGCGCATAATTTCAGAAAAAAAATTGTGTAAGAAACTAGCGCCACATCTACTGCTGAAACTGAAGACCTGACAGTTGTCGTTCCTGATCAATTGGCTCCATTGACGTCAGCGGACGTGCAGTGTACTTTACAGGACAGCTTACAGCTCTCCCAAAGTAGAGCACGTAGTTCTGTATATCGACAACTTTCTTAAAGAAGTAAATAGGAGAACGCTTAATGACAAGTGCACTATCTAATTTCCTAAATTAGCGGGGCGGCTTACCGTAGTCCCGCAGCAGAGTACCTAGAGTTTTAAATGGAACTGCGTAAGCTTGACACCGTTGGTATATTCCATTTCAGCATCTAGCGCAGAAGGACGGAGTGAAAACCGACGAAGACAGGCGCTGTCTTTGTCGGCTGTCACTCGGTGCTTGCTTTCAGTATGCGTGTTGGATGCTGAAAACACACTAAATGCTTTACGAGTTGTTTTATACTTGGCGACTACTTTCTCCGGCAACATAGCCAACTGCAACACAGCCAACCCTCAGGATCCAATAAAGTTCGTTGTCTGTCTCTCTGTCATATAACGAGGCAAAAAGCAGTAACGTTTAAGAGTACAACGCATTGATATGAAAAAGTACTAAAAAGTGCTGCGATATATTTGATTCTGCAAATATATCGCAGGTGCATCTCCATATGTCATAATTTGTTTTCAAGATATATAGCAAAGTGGGATAGAGAGAGCTTTCTACAAGCGTTGTAAAAGGAGGTTGAAATAGCATGAGGACCAGGGGCGGAATTTAAAAAAAAAATTTTTAGTAAGCGCTTTTTCCCATTGGTCAGCCGACTTGGCTAATGACATGTCCCGCATCATTGTGGCCGGAAATGTTCTATTATGAACATTTTCAGCCTTGACGTTCTTGTCATTACGGCACAGGTGATTTCGATGAAGGCGAATGGTCAAATACATGCTCAATTTCCAGTATTGTAATGACACTGTCGATGGCGGCGGAATCATCGCCCTCCAATGGTCTCAAAAAGCAACAAAACCCACTTTGTGGTCGACATCGGAGTCATCAGGAAGGGCACTAAACATGGCTGCGTGCTACCTTTCAAACAGCAAAATAATGTCTCTTATAATTGTCATAAGAACGCCGTTAGAGTACAGATCTGGATTTGCCTTAGAAATTGTGGGACGCCGCTCATCGAGTAAAGATGTATTTGTTGGTTGCTCATAATTCAGACTGTGCGTTTTTGGAGACTGGACATGCCTCAGCGGATCGCATCACAGTTTTCTATTTGACACCTAATGCACTCGATATCATTGACACACGCGCTTGGCGTTTCGCATTTCATCTCACAAAGGTTACAGAGGCTTTAAGGAGTGTATTTTCCTCGCTATTCATGTAGTATGATCTAACAGATCCAATATCGATGGCTAACACTCGAACCAATGCGGAGAATATATGATATATCCTATGGAAAAAAGGATTTGTCACCGCGTTTCTGACGTGATGAAGATAATTTCAGATCTCATAGGAGCTCTGAGTTGATCTGCTGGAGTGCCTACTGTGGTCGGACATGATTTATACGGTATGCACCAATTTGCAAAATATAACAAATGTGAACGGAAGTGGTTCACTGATAGCAGGACAGTTCACGATGCTCTACCCAATTTATAGCTGAAGACGTGTAATTCGAAGGTTGCGGGTTCGGGCCCTGCCCAAGGATAGTGTGTTTCTTCTTTCACTTTACGTAATTCGGTTTATGCCGTAGTTACTGCACTTCAGTTCAAAACAGCAAATAAATACACCCTATGGTGTCCTCGCGTTAATTGTACGTTGCTTTCATTTCATTGTGTCTAACCATGAAACGAGCACCTCGAACAGCTCCCGTTTTCTCGTTCACCCCAGTAACTCGGGCACTCGTGGGTCTGTAGACCAAAACGACCAAAAAGAGTTTCCCCTGCGGACACAGGAAAGGGAGCAACCTCTTTTCCATTTGTTGCAAGCGTTGCGTTGCCAATCACGTGCATGACGGTCCGATTCCCGGGTTGGCGACGGAGACGCTAGGGAGCATTGCGCAATGAGAAATAAATAAAAACAAATAAATAATTAAGAGTAGTATGCCAGGCGCGCACACGCCAACATTCGCTCACCTCCATTTACCCCTTATGGTAAGAGCTCCTGAATTTTCAAGCGAAGCTTGCACCGACCGATATGTGAAGTTAGTGACAGTGGTGCTTCAATACACCCCCCTCACTAACAAATCCTCCTCACCCACAGCTGGTGCGCATCAAATAAATATTAAATCAAACGAAATGCATTTTCTTTCCGGTGCTGGGGTATGGAACCCGGCTCCCCCCTATTTGAGAGCGCCTCCCTTGACCAGTAGGCCACGCTCATATGCTCGTTCAAAGCAAGATGGACGCCCTTGATCCGACGTGGGGTCCGGGCAGGTAAGTGTGGTCGAGTGCCATTTTGTCCTCTGTATACCATGGCAAAAAAAATTTCGGAGGGGTGGGGGGGGGGGGCGGGCCCGGTGTGCCCCTCCCTGGCTACGCCAGTGATACGAATGCGTTATATCTAAGATGCAAAAAACAACTGGGAAGCAGTAAACTTCCTGTGGGCGCTTCGTTGAAACATTTCGTGTTGGCGGAATAATAGGAATCTGCTGGAAGACGCGGAAAGTCGAAATCATGAATTGCACACTTGGGGAAAATTCTGACTTCGAAGAAGTTGAATTCCTTACCCGCGTTTGCACGATCGCGTGATGGTCCTTTCGTTGTGCCGTTCTAGAGGCTGACGAACTTTAAAGAGAACATGAAAGACGCCAAGCTGATTGAGTCCGAAAACGGCGTTCCGCGGACACGCGGCCCCTATAATTAAACTGAATCCTTATGCTAGGAGGAAGCATTGCGCAATGCGAAAGAACGAAAGAAAGAAAGAAAGAGAGAAAGAAAGAAAGAATGAAAGAAAGGAAGAAAGAAAGAAGGAAAAAAAGGAAGAAGATCACTAGATCAGGCACGCATTCACCGAACTTCGCTTCCTCCCATTGGCCGATAGGACAAGGGTTACTGATTTTATTTTTAATCTCAAACCTTCCCTCTTGCTTTCAATTTGGAATGACCCCGAATCAAGGTTGTAATATGTGGGCTAAAGCTTACAGAAAGAACACAAGGTGAGCGGAACCGCAGTGCAATCTTCGCCGTTCTGCACGTGAACCCCACCTGCCGTTTCTTTACGGCAACTGCTCTGAGTAAGCAACAGCTCACTATTTTCTTAATTTCGTTGCATACATGGTAAGTATTTTCGTTTCTCGCAATGCTTTCCAGATAATTTCACGTTAACATGGTAGCGGGACTCGTCGGCGTCAAAGGGCAGCACCAGTCTTGGGCGCGACCAGTTAGAAGGGCGCTTTTAGCGTGCTGCATTCTAAGCGAGAGAAAGACGCTCCATATCTGCGGTGGCCAAGGACGCTCTCCTTGCACAGTGCTATGCACTCTGTCAACCGTATAATCGGCATTACCGCGTTTGGTGCCCCAGGTCAGCGACGCGTTGCACAGCCATCGTATTCGTAAATGAAATTTCGTAAAGGACGCTCTCATCGCTCACATAGTAACCCCGTTCACCGAAACGCCGACGCGTCGGCTGTTAGAGTAAGCGATCTTCGGTGTGTTTTTATGAGCGACAATATGCAACCGAAAATACCGACAATGTACGGAAAGCAATCTTTGAAATGTGCCATTTATATGACGCGCTCTAAACGATCGCAAATTCGCTTTCAAGCTGATGGCCTTGCCCAAGACTTCCCAGGTCACCTGCGTCAGTGTGGCTAGATGAAATAGATCCATTTGCACTGGTGCTTTCAAGTGCGTAAAATTCAAGACGTTTTCTCGTAATTGTTTGCGGACAACGTGTTGTTTCGAAACACACCTAAGTCTTCGTTTCTTGCGGTTCGATGAATACATTGCAGCTTATGAGCTATCGCCCAGGCTCCCTTACAAGCTCCTATGCGTGGCTGTTACAACACATCAGCGCCATAGCTGTTTAAACCGTGAAATCTACATCGGAAAGTAGGATACAGCACAAAAAAGGCGACCCTTTCACGGGATAAGCTTACTCACAATGCGAAAAAAATTTCAGATAAAGTTCACCGACAATTACGGTACTCCCTAACGCGAATTCTGAGCTCAGTTTCGTGTTGGGGCAACACCAACTCTGTTTGAAGTATTGCCTATCTCAAGTTGTAGCAATGTTTCATTCGTTAGATATTGCCTGAGGAACTGGCAGCGCTCGAGTGCTACGCACAGCAATCTGTGGATTGCAGGCGTGGCGAACCAAGCGAAATGCCGACAGCCCCGCTAGAACAAGCGAAGCCAGCCGCAGTGCACGTACAGTCACGCTCAATATGACGTGTAACAAGGGAACACGTGATCTCATGAGTTCCAAGATTGCACATGGCTTCAACGTGTTCTCATTTTCCCAAATAAATACTATTTTCTTATCTGGATTATCCCGAAGACAGGGAACAGCGTTTAGTTGTGGAAATAATGGCTAATGAAAGCTATGCGCAATCTTCGAATCGTGAGGCCACGCGCTCCCTTGTTGCAAGTCAAATTGAGCCCGACTGTACAAGCCCTGCATACACATGAGCTCCGACCCAGGGGCCTGCGCACGTGAAGCAGGAAGAAAGCGAGGGTCAGTGGCTCGTGTCATCGGCACACTCCGCGTTCGGTCTCTTTCCTGCTGGTTCTCTATCGGTTACGCAGCAGCCTGCGACACCAATAGCGACGCCGCTGAACGCAGGAACAGCCGCCAAGAGCTGCGCTTTAAGAACAGCTCTACTAACGTAAAATCTGGGGAAGTGTGAAGCACCGGTGATTCCCATAGGGACACGTCAATAGCATGAGAAGACAGCGTTCTCTCATTGCTGCAGACAGCCTCAAGCGCCCATCGCAGATAGCGCCTATCGCAGAAACAGCGTTTTTTTCTTAGCGAACGCGCCGTCATATTCGGCAGTCGGAGTATCGCTGGTAGCGTTGTCTCTCGCGGGCAAGCGAGCGTTCACGCGAACGAGTCGTCTTATTTGCCCCTTGCTTTACCGTGCCAGGTGACGACAGGAGACACTGTGACAGGCTACGACTACAGGAGGCACCGACAGCCCGAGCGCATAAGGTGATTCGCATCTCAAAGCAATTGCGATTATCCCTTCTTTTTTCTTCGTAAGCAACAAGGGTTTACTCTCGAGGTACAAATGCAGAGAGTATTGAAAATGTCTGCGCTTAGGCTCCTCATAGTTGGCTATGCGGGCACAGAAAGTTGTCATCAGGTAAAAATTAACAATAAACCATATAATGTGTTTTCAGCATCAAATGCACAACAAAAGAAAAGCCCCATCTGACAACCGATGAATACGGGCGCTGTCTTCGTCGGTTTTCACTCGGTCCTTGTCTTGTGTCTTGTGTGCTAGATGCTGAAATGAAATACTGCAACATAAGCATGGTTACCTTATTTCACCTAAAATAATATGCGGTATATATTACGCGGGTCTGCGATAAGCCGCCTTGCGAAGCTGGAAAATTAAGTAACGCCTCTGACATTTTATTTTTTCCTTTAGAAAAATGGTGTTCGATTTACAGCACAGCGTACTAAACATTGAGAAAGCAGCAGGGTGTGTCAGCTGCTGCTGTAACGTTCATACACCGCAGGAGGGGACATATCAATGGAGCCAAATTAATAAGAGCGACAAAAAACCTGGTCTTCCGTTTAAGTAGCGAGTGTGGCGCAAATTTCTGAGGTAACAGTTTTTCTAAAATTATGCGTTTAATTTGAAACTCCAATCTACTATGACGAGCAGCGAGGCTATTTTCCGTAAGAGACGCGAATCCTTATGTTAAATTATCGATTGTTGCGAACAGACGCCGCGACAAGGCCGGTACTGTCACTACGAACGCTGCCCGCTTGCGCCGGCGGCACGAAGCTGGTGCTGATTCGGGGCCAGTTGGGGTACTGAAACGGCAGGTGGCGTTTTGCTGAAAAAAATCACAGCATATCCACGCAGTGAATGATGATGAGTGGGCGAAGCTGCGGAGGTTCATCGGTAAACCGTGAATCTTCCGTGAATTCTGCCCAGTACATCATCACCGACGTGAGATCGGGCGCGTTTATACTAAAGGTTCGATGAGTTGTGACGACTTGCAGCTCACTTTAATTTTACATGTACGCTGTGAATTTTCATTGTTTAGAAAACCATTGCTTTAGAAAACATCTGGCGTCTTTCGTTAAGCAGCTGGCGTCTTTTCATTTTGCTTTAGAAACATCTGGCGTTCTTTCGTTTTGCTGTTACAAAACATCTGGCGTCTTTCGTTGGTTTATTTCATCAATCAACGGCGTTTTGAACAAAATTTTTATTGTTTAATGACGCACAGGAGAAATCTCACCAGGCACTACCTTGGAGGTAAACAATGGCTGCTAATGGGAATGAGAGACAGAAGAAGTCGGCTTTTAGCTAACACTTACACTTCTACTTCTACTAACGTTTCCTACTGGAACATGCCAATGGCTGCTAATGGGGAATGAGAGACAGAAGAATTCGGCTTTTCGTTAACGCGCACGCTGCGAATTTTTTATTGTTCAACAACGCACAGGAAAAATCTCCCACCGGCACCACCTTGGAGGTCAAAGCGTAAGAATGGTTACGCACTACGACTACTACTACGACTACGAGGGACGAACGGGTGCCGCCTTAAGGAGCTTCGCCCCCAAAAATCACAGCATATCCACGGAGTGAATGATGATGAGTGGGCGAAGCTGCGGAGGTTCATCGGTAAACGGTGAATCTTCCGTGAATTCTGCCCCAGTACATCATCACCGACGTGAGATCGGGCGCGTTTATACTAGAGGTTCGATGAGAGTTATGACGACTTGCAGGTCGCTTTAATGCTACATGTACGCTGTGAATTTGCATTGTTTAGAAAGCAATTGCTTTATAAAGCATCTGGCGTCTTTCGTTAAGCAGCTGGCGTCTTTTCGTTTTGCTTTTAGAAAACATCTGGTGTCTTCCGTTGGTTTACTTCATCAATCAACGGCGTTTTGAACAAAATTTTCATTGTTTAATCACGCACAGGAGAAATCTCACCAGGCACTACCTTGGAGGTAAACAATGGCTGCTAATGGGAATGAGAGACAGAAGAAGTCGGCTTTTAGCTAACACTTACACTTCTACTTCTACTAACGTTTCCTACTGGAACATGCCAATGGCTGCTAATGGGGAATGAGAGACAGAAGAATTCGGCTTTTAGTTAACGCGCACTCTGCGAATTTTTTATTGTTCAACAACGCACAGGAGAAATCTTCCACCGGCACCACCTTGGAGGTCAAGATGTGGTACTAGCGTTAAGACTGGTTACGCTCTACGAGGGACGAACGGGTGCCGCTTTAAGGAGCTTCGCCCCTAAAAAAAAAAAAAATTGGCCGCGTATCTGCGTGCTTCGCTGCAAATATCTAGAGACGATAGAAGAGGCGCGGCGTTAGAGTCACTGGAAAATTTTCAGAGTATCGCATCTGTTTTTCGCGCGCCGCCACCGACGCGATTGGCTTACTCGCATCACGTGACCTCTCGCCGCCATATTCCTTCCAACCTGGGTGCAGGCGCGTTCAATGCAGAGCGTGGCCGGACATTTAGCAGTACCACGGTCCCCAGAAGTACTTCGTCGCTTTTTTTAAACGCGCTATGCAGACATTTTTTCGAGGGGGGGGGGGGGCACGGGCCCGGTGTGCCACCCCCTGGCTACCCCACTGCATGCAGATGCCAGAAGTCGCGTTTGCCGTGTGGCAAAAATTAATGTCAAAGAGCGCCGTTCTACGTGGCTGCATAGTTGCCCTGAACGAATTCGCCCCCCTCAAATAACACTCCTTCCTGCAGTGAACTACACTAACTTTGCTGGAAAAGATCTTATGCGACAGGATACTTCACCTTTTCGGTTCGCTGTGGTCAGCGATATTGAATACTACATACCTTTCTATCTGCTTGGCTGTTTATATCTCGATCTGTTGAACAGATTACGCATGCTATCCGAGGTATAAGCGTGTCACGCACGAGAGTGAAATCGAAGATTGGTATACCATGAAGGCAATTGTGGCATGATCTTTGGCATTGCACAAAACAGAAGCGTGGAACTCTGTTGATAAACTTGGTATAAGGCAATGTTATCAAGCGTATTTTACATTTGTTACAAAGAAAATGCTGCTAATGCTGCATTGCACCGAGCGTACCCTTAAAATACTGTATAGTTGGTGAGAAATGGTCACAGCAGAAAAAAAAATAAGAATAAAGCAGATCCCACGCATTGAGGGAGTCGATTTTATGCGAGCCCTAGGTCTATATACATACTGTGTTGCAGTACCATGCGCTTTGAAAATTCCGGGATGTGCTATTTCTGATCAAAAGAACAAAGCACCGTGCCGAGGAAGTTTTAATAAGAGTGCATTATGAAAAAAAAGTGCAGCAGTGCAGAAACCGAACCCAGCTGTTTACGCGCTGGCAACGCCAAAAAAAGAACTGTTTGTCAGAACACAGCAACATATTTGCAAATTCATTGCAACGTTGGGAATATTAAGGAGACAAGAGATAAGAAATGAAACAATTAAGTAGTGATGTCAATAATTTTTGATGGCCTATTTTCTACGTATCGCACCTACCTACCGCAAGCCGATTCGCCCGTGCGTTCGGCTGCTGGCGTTCCGAATCAAGACTACGCGCACAACTTCCAATTACCGTACACACACAACTTCTATTACACATGTCAACCAGTTGAACAGCAAGCACGGTGCGTAAGCAAGCTATGCGTCAGCAATCAGTCGAAGGACGCAATGTTGAATGTACCTACCGCACGCCGATTCGCCCGTGCGCTCGGCTGCTGGCGTTCCGAATCAAGACGTCGCGCCCAACTTCCAATTACAGTACACACACAACTTCTATTACACATGTCAACCATTTGAACAGCAAGCACGGTGCGCAAGCAAGCTATGCGTCAGCAATCAGTCGAAGGACGCAATGTTGAATGTTCTCGATGTTCGATAACGTTCTCGAGTGCAGTGAACCTGAACACCGACTGCAAAGCTAGCGCAAACAGTCAAGATTCACCAAATGTCGAAGTAAATGGCATCTCCCACGATGTCACTGCGCTAATGCAACTATGTTTACAGATCCGGACCTAGCGAACACGCCCGGGCGTGACACGAAAAAAGAGCGATGAAGCCATGAAGAGAGTTCGCGAGCACATGGCAACATTCGCCGTATGTTTCATTAGTTACAGCGCTAACCGCGCAGTCGATCCATACCTGTCGATGACTCGAAATCACTTCTAATATCCTCTTGAAGAAACACACACACATAATGCCGTTCTGCCGAGCGTAACACGGCACTGAGGCTAAAACATCGGTCACTTCTCAACACACGCTATAGCAACGCGCCGGACGGTCTGGAAGGGACATGGCCGCCGCCACCCAATGTTGCCCACGTGCAGCCTACCTTTGCGGTACTCTGATTTTCCAGTGACTCTACGCTGCGTGACATATGAACGCCATCTGGCAATACGTCGGGAAACGTGAATGCTGTGTTGCGGGCTGGTAGTCCCGGCGCAGCAGCAGCATCATAGCAGCATAGCGCATCAGCAGGCGAAGACCGGCGGTGACCAACGCGACCGGCGGGGACGCCAGCCAGCCCGAACACGCGGTTTGGCGCGAAGCGCCGAAGCAGAAGAAACGTCCGCACTCAACGAGTACCCTCCACACACTCTTTTATATTCACGTCGCCTGGGTAAAGCAGGAATGCCAGAGCGGCGCCCCATGGCATTCGTACAGTGCAATACTGAACCGAAACCGAAACACAACAATGAGCTCATGCAGAGGGCACGGAGGAAGCCAAGTTTCGGCGCAGTCGCATTTTCAGCGCAGCTTAAGAAACTAGGGTCTCGAGAATTACGTATCTATGTATTTTCTATTAAAGGAACACACCACCTAATACTTACCTAGTGATGTTGCACCTCAGATATGCGTAATGTTTGCTTTTTGATCAACAATGTACACAAGTATGAACCTAGTCAGCCGTTCACGATGGCTGGCCCTTGGGCAAGTGGTTCAACTTTGGCCGAGTGGCTGAATCGAGGGACGTGCCGACAAACAGAAAGACAGACAGAAGGACAGACAGAAAGACAGACCAAAGACAAGAAAGACAGACCCCAAGAAAGACTATCGTCTTTAATAACCAAGCTGGTGCTACATATCCGCTCGCTTGTGTTTTATCTGAGAGCCTCAGCTTGTCTGCGGCCCCGTTGCCGTGGTCCTGGGCCGTAATATTATGACCTTAACGTGGCGCTGTTCGACATCGAAAGCGAGAGGAAAGGTGTCAGCTAAAGAAATTTAGAGGCAGGGTTGCCAATGGTGGCTACTTTTCGCCAAATTGGCGAATTTGAGAGGCCCATGGCGACCTAAAATTATGAATGGCGACATGGCGAATTTTTGGCGATTTTCGGCTTAGGTCACCACCGAGTTTTGAATCCTAAGCTCAGTGTCTTCCCAACGAATGAGCGGACATTCTCAGTATTTTTCTTGGTTTTAGACCCACGAGTAGAATGTGCACATTACGCGTCATTCGGTATGTCCGTCCTGTAACTCGTGTGTACCTCCTCAATTCATCTAGAGAGATAATAAAACGTTTATTTGATGTTCTGTGAAAATAAGATCACTGAGTGGGATCCTTAGTTCGGGATGCCATCCAGATGCAGGAGGTACTGGAACGTCCCCCAGCGACATTCTAGCAAAATGTAAGTCAGCGGACTGCCTTGCAAACCGCGAGGGGGCAGTGATTGACTATAGGTTTATGGCTTTAGGTGCTTTAAGCTTATCTGACGTTTCGCATCTGAAGGGGAAGACGACGGGTTGGCCGCGTGTTCCGACCATTTGTTCCGCCAAAGCTCCAACTGCTCTGAATAGCTTGGCGACTTATTCACTGTTGCAGTACCCCCAGTTCAGCCCGCAAAGACTGTTTTGGAATAGCGAAGAGAGGCGGATACGCGGCTATTTCTGCAATAAAAATTATTTATTGAGGCATTTTTCACTGTTCTCGGTGAGCGTGTGCATTAAAAACAATTTCCATATAACATTTTACATTGTTATACAGCAATAACGCATCGGATTGACGCGTGCAGATATAAGTGACTATAAGAAAGGGTCGGTGATGTACGGTATCATATTAGTTCACACACACTAAGAAAAAAGAGAGTCAAAAGAGGGTCATGGAACCGTGACTCTCTTCGGGTGTCCATCTGACCCCTTTTGGAAGGTACAGGCAGAGAAAAAGAGTTCGCATTTGGGAAGGAGTCACTGGACCTTCCTGAAGCGCGTTTCGATTGGCTTCGGTATCGGAAGAGCCGCCGTATTCGCAATACCCACGAACTATAGGTGGCGCGCCGTGCTTTTCAATATGGCACCAGGAGGAGGGTCAACCCGTTTGTTTGCATAGGAACAGATAGGACGTGCGGACGTACGGACCGTGCTACTTTCACCGGATGAAGTCATGAGCTGCGCTGGAATGGATATGAGACTAAAATACTTTCCCAAACCATGGAAAGTGCTAAGTACTCGCCACCTAATTATTTGCTGCGAAGTGAAAGGTTATATTTCAGCTCCGTTACCGTGCATAACGATGCTTTGCGAAATCCTGTGCGTGCTACATAAACCTGTATGAACTAGAATTGACGTATGAGCTGAACGGCACTCCGAGGTAGTACGTACCGAGCCTGCCTGACGGATTTGCCGCAGTAGTAGGCCGCCAGCGAGTAGCGCCATCGCTGCTGCGCGTGATGATGGCTTGCAAACATAAAAGTGTTCAGTGATAATACCCCGCCGTCATTACTTGCGCAGTGGAAAACGCGGTGTTACGTCTTCAACGGAACACAAGCATTTAACATGCCATTCAGTAGCGCTTGTGTCACAGCCATGCTGAGACTCTAGCCGTGTGTACTTCACCCGCATGTTGCAGGTTCGATCAGCACGATCGAAACATGAATATCAAACACGTATGCTTTTCGCAACGTCGAAGAAGTTCGCCGAGAGGCGTGGATTGTGGCCGTGACTGCACGTTCCATCGCTCTAACCATTTCGCTTCATTGGTCGAGCTCGAGCGTGTTGGCGGCATGCGGCGCTCCATAATATCCACAATAACTGTGATACATGCAATGCACAAGAGGAGCTATGCTTTTATTTTGATCTCGCTCAAGGATATTATACATTAAATACAATCAAAGTGACTTACGAGCGTGAAAGAACATTAACGCACGAGGGGACGTGAAGTGCAACTCGCTCCTCGTGAGTTAGCAGCTGGTGGTTCATCGTCGCTGTCACTCTCGGTGCTTTCACAGTCTTCTACGTCCAGTGAAAAATACTCGTCGTCAAGATGGCTTCTTTCAACATCACTGCTGAAAGCAATCTGAAGAATTTCCTCCGCCGAACGACTTCGACCACTCCGCGTCACCACGTTTACAATTAGACAGACAGACGTCTGGGCGCGGAGAACGTTTTGCTCTCAGACCGGTCAACAAGCAAATCGCTTGCAGTGTGCTGCCACCTATCAACAAACGTACAAAAACAAGCGGCGCAGCGGTGGCTATGAAACCCAACACACTGGCGAAGGACGGCGTGGATGGAAAGCGTTCGCTCCACGAAAGGCGTCGAGCAGACGCGTCCTCGAATGATTGAAACGTTGCTCGCACGATTCGTAACAGCGCTTTGCTGACAAAGGATTGAGGCCCTATTTTAATGTATCGCCAACTTGAGATCGCTCAGTTATACATGAGCACATCGCGAGCCCGCGCGACCTCCCTCCCGCGTGCAGTGTTATGGGACTCATGCACTACAAGAAACACTGACCAATTATATATGCAAGTAAAACAGGGTGAGCTTCAACTGAATATGTCAGACGATAACATTTAACTTACCTACGTGGCTACAGAAAGCCTCGCGAAGCTGCTAGTATGTGTACACTGTGGGCTAGCATTGAAAGCGCGAGTTGCCACGTATTTTCACGAAAACTTCGCGTCTCGCAAGAACGAATCAGATTTCTCGTGTCACGGAGGACCCGGTTTGTTCACTGATGCAGGGAACATGCAAAGTCGTAGTGTTCCTTTCTTGCCAACGCGTTAACACTGAGGCTAGCACAGCCGAACAAGGGAGCGACTGCATAGTGCCGCCATTTTGTCGTCTACTAACCCTCCTCGAGAGGACGCTCCTGAATTCCGCTCGGTGGCGCGACAGTCTATGGGCATTGCGAATACGCCATACATATCGCACGCTCGCCCTTTGGCGCCGTTGTGGCGCCTTGCTCGGCGACGCAGACGGGGTTGGCGCCGGGGTGGCGCGCCGCTCTCCTCTCTCTGTCGTCTCAGTCTCCTGGTCTATACACCAGAGCACGCCTGTCTCGCACCCAGGCTGCTGGCGAGCCGAGCGGATACTCTCGCACCCAGACGCCGGGCTGACCGGGCTGCCGAGGCGCGCGCGGGCTGCATCAAGTAAACAGGGCAAGCTGCAGTTCTGAGGCTTTAAAGTGCGAAAAAGTACCCGTTCACGCCGCTTCAGCGTGTAAGAGCTCGTCTGGGCACTACTGCGTTGTCTTTGGATGCCAAAACAAGCAGCTCAACAAGAGGATATTAGCGTTGTCTGCGAAAATTACGACGCGCCACGGAAATAGTGCCGGTGTGGTGTTTTCAGCTTCGCCGCGAGTGGATAACTGTGATTCAAGCAAAAACGAGCGAAAATGCGCGAGTAAGTACACTAATTGCGTATATTCTGCAGTGTGATGCCCACCTATTTCATTTTGCGAACCTAATTTGCGTGACACGCAGCTGCGTTGAAGGCAGGCGCGAGCTTTGTGTGGGGGTGCACTTCATACCTTTGAGCGTTTCCTTTGACGAAAGTCTCGTGCAAGGTAGTGCTTTCAAGCCCAAGCAATCAGCATGCTTTGCCACTTTCAACGTAGTATTAAGCTTTAGTGATTTGATGGCATCCACGCCTTAGAGATTTCGTCTTCAAAAGGTAATAAATGGCACGGTGCTGCTCAACAGCTGGTCAGAATTTCGTGCTTTCATTGCAGTGTTTGATGTCCCCAAATTTATTTGGACACGAGGCATCCAGCTGCACATAATACATATATAGGCACGTAAGTAAACAGTACTCGTGCCAGTGCCCTTTACGTCGCAGGCGTAGCTAACCAGCTTAACTAAGAGTAGCACAGTTTCGCTTGTAAAGCATCATCGTTACAAGAATAAAATCGCGCAGGTAGCTTCCAAATGGGATTGCTGAACGATACTGCAGGCGATACTCTATGATAGCACGCTTTTGTGAGCAAGACGCATTATTGTAAGAGCGCTCGTGAAACAAAAATTACGTTCCGCGAAACTACCCGTAAAGCGTACTCTAATTATTACGCGATGCATGCTGAAATGATCACATTCCACAAAACTTTGTGCACAACTTGTAATATGGCGCAACAAAACATCGTTTCACTCTTTCGCGAGCTGCACTGCAATTACGATTCACGCGTACCACAGTGAGAACGTTTTTTTACAAATGTAACAGCGTACGTATCTGACGAGGTTGCTTCCGCAGCCCACTCAGCACATACTATATACATTGTGGACTTGCATGAGCAAGATGTTTTTGATGTTCCAATAAAATCAGCGAAAATGTCCAGGCTAGAAAAGACGCGAAACACGCTTTCCGACGGGCTGAGTTTCGGGAGTTTCACGTTTGCTCTGTGTAGCGTCTGCTGGCGTGGCAGCCCGCGCATGTTTTTCGTCGCGTGTGCGATAGATGGCGAGACGCGCGATGCAAATATGGCGATGCGCATGGAATTCTCTGTGTTCTGGTCTATTGGAATGCGATGCGTGGTTGCGTTGGTAGCGCGGAGCACTGGTTGCGCGTCTTCGGTGGTGTTGACGCCGGCTCCGTGCACGAAGTGACGCTTGGAGGGCGGAATATTCATGGAGCTGCGGACGACAACGGGCGCCAGTTAACGGTGAGTGTACTGCTTTATTAGGTACTAATTATACAGCTTTAGCTGGGCGTCTGCAGCAGCTCTGCGGAACCTGCCAGCCATTTCCAACAGTAGCCTGTATCCGCGGGTCTGTTGCGGATGCCCAACTAAAGCTGTCAGTTAACGAGTTGCCACCGTTATTCGCGTTGCTGTATACAAGCTCCCATAAAGTGAGCGATATCGAGGGTCATTTCTTGCTGATCGCACGTCGTGTCTGCACTACTGAAGGTGCAAGATTTCGTTTTGAGATGCACTTTAGTCTACTTCATAATAACATTTCCATCGACTTTGAGTGTACAGCGTGCTTCCACGCGTGGGAACGTGAAGGAAAAAAAGCCTGTGTACAGAACGCTCAGACGCACTATATGTAATGGTTTTTGTTGGCTTAAAGACGGTAGTTTGAGGTGCAGATATAGTACGGTGGCTTCCAGAACGTTCGCGGTAGTCATTCAAGTTGGACACACCTCGCCGGTAAAGTGAAAAAGCTCTAGACTTTCGACGACGCGCGTTGTTGCGGCCGCCGGCGTGTACTCTTTTCCCTCGTTTCTATTTGCTGTTTTCGTGGTTTGCATACACTGCGATGACGTTGGGCGCTATAACAGAATCGAGTGAGTGTACGTGATTGTCGGAGTTATGTGCGCTAATTCTAGAATATGACATGTCTGATCTCGACGTAGACGGCGTACGCACGCCCTGGGTGTCGTTCGGGTCCTAGTACTCGCATCTGTTTATCTGAGCATTTAAGGATGGGTTATGTTTGTAAAACATGCGGTCAATAACCGCTCGCGGCATGCCCCTGGCTGCCGGAGGATGTGCTTTGTTGTTTTGTTGTTAGCCTTTATTATGTCTGTGTGAACCACTTATTGTGTAGGTTTTGCAAACCTTTACTGCAATTTCATTTTCTCATCTATAGTATCACGTTCTGCTTTTCAGATACCGTTTTTCATGGTGCTCACGCTGGACAGGAGCGACAACCTAGCAAGCCACAAGTCTGATGCCTCAAGCCGTCACCACTTTTTGATTTATTCTTAATCACAAGGAATAAATATGGAAACATGATGGCAATTTCTGCTGTTCATTTAGCACCATATGGCACTGTGCACATCACAGTCACACATTTTAGTTGGCTATACTCATAGAAGCATGTAAATGAGGAATACCCAAACTTCTTAATTGGAAATCACAGACCATCTTTTCGCGCTTTCTATATAACTTTGCTGGAAAATATGTGTTGTTTTGACGAGTTTTATTAAAATAATGCTAAAACTGAACTATTCTTTTTTTACAGTCGCTGGGCAGAACGGCAAGTATTATTGGACTTGCTTAAAATGAATACTCCACTATATTCTATAGTAGTCGCGCAAAAGTAGAGCAAGGATCAAATGAGTAGCTTAAAATACTTGTGGAGTCGCTTGATGCTTCAGTGTGGGTCCCTTGACCCCCCTAGGAGCGTTACCGGCAAGAGTCGTCTGACTCCCTATAAGTGGTAACGTGATCCTTCGGATGAGAGTCTTTCCGCTCTTCCTAGAGGGTCAGGGGACTCTCCTAGAGCGAGCCGACCCTGACCCACCAAGAGAGTCACCGTGACTATTTAAAGAGAGTCCTATACGTGGCAAGTCAGAACTCTCCGAAAAGAGTCACGCATACTCTTGTTTTTCTTAGAGTGCACTGAAAAGGTGTAAGACTCACTAATGATCGGTTCCTGTAAGAATTCTGTCGTGTTACCTTCAATAATCCTTTTAATTCATATAAGGGTACGTAAAGCTGTCTACAAATAATGCTTTCACGGTTTTCGCCCAAGGTTTATACCACACTTTTAGCTTTGAAACGAGAGGACAGGAATGGAAAGATATCATGAGCGTTTCGTTCATTCACCCTTGCGCTACCACGCACATCTTGCGGCTAGTCGGAGAAGCAGCACCATGCACTCCCATGGTGAAGCGGGTGATACGACTTGCATCGAGAAACGTCAATATAATTTAAGGGTCTTGGATGGTACTGTATTCTACGGGGCTATACGTGAGTGGAAATTATTATTACTGGGTATGCCGCACATATCTAGAATGGCTACTTTTCTGGCGAAATTTGTAAAAAAATGGCGACTTTTGGCGACTTTTTGCTCGTCGTTTGGCGACATTTACTCGAAAGTCAGTGGCAACCCTGTTTAGAGGAGCTTTCCCACTATCGGGTAAACGGACGCAAGCGACGCTTGGCGCGAATAGTTAGTACGGTTTGCAGAGGAGAAGTGCGCCATAGCACCCATGCTTTAAGATATCGTACCACAAGACTGCCGCCATTCCCGCCATTACACAACCGTGCGAGCATTACCAGTCCCTGAGACGCGCGCCAGTCTGCACGGTGCTATTCAGTTTTTATCGTATTTAATGAAAGTGAGCTCACATGAAGTGGCGTTGCAAATATGTGTCAACAGAAAGCGCAGACGACGCACTGCGACTCACAACTCAGTAAAAGACGTCCTATCGGCCGCGATCTAGAATTCAAGTGGATAGGGTGGCGCCATCTAGCAAAAGTGCCTGCATACACATCCTCCTGTGCTGCGAGTTCTGCGCACAGTCAATTGCCTAAATGGCCTTGAATCTTTGCCCTTAAATCTTATAAATGATCATTAAACGCTGTCAGAATGTTTCTTATTTGTCAAAATGCCCATGTGTGATATATGTTGCCAGTAACAGTGAAGAGCGCTAATTTAAGCCCATTTGTAAATAATTGCACGTGCATCAATGCTAGTGGCCAAGAAGGGTGCCGACGGATGGATACACGGAGTGGAATTGGTTCCAAACAGAAGAAAATGCCTCAGACAGGCTCGCCTAACGTTTCAATAGCAGGACCTATCTTTGTCAAAGGCGCCTTGTCTTCCTTGGCGTGTTATTTTTTAAGGGTTAGTAATGACGTTATGTCCAGCGGTGGCGCTTGTCGCTGTTGGTAATTTCTGCCTGGAAAGAGAAAAATGAGAGAGAGGAGTGTACACCTTGCCACATCATTTCAAGAAAGCTTGCAACGGCGTTCCGGCCCCTCATCTCAGAGGTAGGAGGAGCTGCAAAGAAGAAAAAGAAGAAAAAAGGAAGAAAAAGGAGGGAAGAAAATAAAGGAAAGGGGAGGGCGGTCTACCAAAGCGAGAGCCGTAGAAGGCTCGACAAAGCAAAGAGTGGAGTATGGAAGCAACTTGGAAAGGCTGTACAAGGGCGGCGCGTCTAGCACTCACATAGGGCTGCAGAAGATGGTGGGGCAAGCGGGCGGTGTACTTTTGAAGCCCACACGTGCTTAATAGGTGAAGATATTGACGGCCAATGACTTCACGCATTAAGCACGTGTGGGCTTCAAAAGTACACCACCCGCTTGCAGAAAACCGCGAATATATGTATCGTTCTCAGCACCTGCGCAAAAAACATGTTGATATCAATTGTGACAAGGTAACGCATGTTCAATGAAATTTTTGCCAGATTTCTACGATACTACGGACCTGTTGCTAATGCACATGTCACGTTTTTGCCGATACAGAATGCTTCTCTCAATTATCTGGATGTTTCATGAACTTTTGGCGATAAGCCGTGTCCTGTCCCGTGTTCTTTCTCGTGACTGTGTTCTTTCGCGCCTAAAACAAATGTGAGCGTACACCAACTCACGCAAAAATAAATATCTTACGCGAGCTTTGACGACAATGCCGCAGCCGCGAGCGCTAGCGCGCGTGGTATCTCGGTAAACATGCGCGATCGGAACCTGAAAGCATACGCCATCACTATCGAGGCATGTCTGTATTCTTTCTTATCATTTTGCCTGCCTATTGCGTAGTAAACGACCACATTTCCGCCTGATACGTGTTGTAGCGTAATCCTAAATGTCTTAGACAACCTAATGCGATGGCATCATGTAACACGTACGATCGCCAAACCGTGCTGCAATTAGTCATGCCGTAGCAGTTGCGCGAACCACTATGCTGTAGTTTAGCTCCGTTTCAGGACGTTGCTTGAGCTGCATTCTGTCACGTGCCACATTTGCACGTGATATCTCTCCTGTCATGTAGCAGTAGAATGTCGCGGCTTGACTTGGCTTGCAAACATTCGCGTAGTCCCCGTTGCATTGTGCCACGCATCCGGGGCTTCTTCGCTGCTCCCATTTGACAACTGTTGTACGTCAGTGGGAAAGCAGCAGGGGGCTCAGTTTCACATCGGCTGAAAAAAGTTGGCGTCAAGGCATTGTTGTATAGGCGAGTTGTATATTCAGCCAAAAACAAATCGTCAACGATTTGCCCGCCATTGCATAGATTGGCCGCAAAGAAAAAAAATCTTGTGAGAAGGTATGTACAAAGCAAAAAAAAATGTCGTGCACGGAATTGCTTTCATATATGGAAAAGAATACATCGGGCCAAGGGCTTGTCGCCTGATTGTGCGCCTTCTCGAACATCCGAGTTCGCTAGAGAAGGCCACGTACACGTACTTAGCGATGCACTTCAAGGAGTGCACTTGGCAGCCAAAACTTTGTGACACAGTAGTAACTGACAAGCACAACAAGCCAACAGCAAGAGAA
>NC_051184.2:143619239-143659238 GCF_013339695.2 Rhipicephalus sanguineus
CTTCTCAACACATTCAAGGAACACCAAGAAATCGTCTACGTACCACCGCCGCCGCCATCAACCCCTGCAGCGCTCCGGCCATGGAGTGCAAACCACCGCCCCGGACCGGAGTGCAAAAGCAGCCACGCGAGGTGAGATGAGCCTTTATCATTCCCTCGACGTGTGCTTGCTATTTTGTTGTTGTTTCCCCCAGTAGTGCGGAACACTCCGCCTCTGAGGTGTTAACTTGATGTGCTTGCTACTTATTGCAATTGGCATCTGAGGTGAATGAACACCTTCAGTTGAAAGACTTGTCTCTGTCCCCACTGGCCTGAAACCCGCCGCGGTCGCAACTCAACGCGAACCGCGGGATAGGGGGTCACAGCTCTGACTGTTAGGGCTGCTGCGTAGCACTAGTAGTGAGTAACTACACTCCTCTAGTGCGCGGTGTGATCCAAACGAGGGACAGGTTCGCACGCGCGGATCTGTTTGTTACAAAAGTAAACCCCTATAACTTCGACCATCAGAACGACTGCCCACCATCCGATGAATAATGGAATGGTTGAGCGATACCACCGACAGTTGAAAGCCGCACTCATGGCAAGCGAAGAACAATCCTGGGTCGAAGCACTGCCCATTGTACTCTGGAGCATACGCACTGCGTTCAAGGCGGACGTCGGCTGCAGCGCTGCAGAACTTGTCTACGGCACAACCCTGCGTCTGCCCGGCGAGTTCTTTGTGCCTGACCAACAACAAACCCACATTCCTGCTGGCTGCTACGCATCTCGCCTACGTCACATCATGACAAAACTTCGACCGACACCTCCACGACAGCCTACAGAAAGAAGCATATATGTGAGCAGCGAACTCGAGTCCTGTAGCCACATCTTTCTGCGCAACGATGTAGTACGAAGATCACTACAAGCGCCGTACGACGGACCCTTCAGAGTTCTCCGCCACGGGAGGGGGGGGGGGTGATTCTTAAAAGGAAGAAGGAAATGAAAATGAAAATTGGGTGTAGAGTGCACGATAACTGTCTCTCAAGTGAGGACACCTCAACCGATACACTCACGGGGGACTGGGGATTGAAGGGACAGTGAGAGTGAAAAGAGATGGTAAAAGAAGAAAAAAAAAGAAAAAAAAGAAAGGTATGAGTGGAAAAAAAAAGGTGAAGGGGGGGGGGGGGGGGCAGGAGAACGGGCGTCCGAGTCACCGTGGTGAGCGGCTAGAAAATTCGTTCGACTAGGCCGGCATCCTCGAGAAAAGCGAGTAGGGCCGCAAGGGCTGATCGGCGACGGTGCACGTGGCCGGTGGGATGGAGCAAGTCCTGTAGGGTCGCACACGGCAGTCCGACGAGTCGGTACTTCATGACGAGCTGCTTCCGCGCGGTGTTGAGAGAAGGGCAGTCAAACAATAGGTGGCACAGGGTTTCGATCGCGCCGCAATCGGTGCAGTTCTGCAGCGGCGCCGCGAAGACGATGCCTGCGTTCCGCGGGCCACACTGACCCGGTCCTCAGGGCAAGAAGAAGCGCGCGCTCGCGGCGAGTGAAACCAGTGGCTGGGATGGGAGGAGGGGGGTGTCCGGCGGCGACCCGTGCGTCCGGATGCTCCCGCACCAGCTCCCGGCGAAGGTTGTTGCGTGCCGAGTCGAACGAGCTGGCGTAATCTGTCAGCGAAGTCTCGGCGGAGTGTGCTCGTTTTGCGAGCTCGTCTGCAGCCTCGTTGCCCGCGATGCCGACGTGTGAAGGGGGCCACTGAAGGACCACGTCACAGCCTCGTTCCTGGAGGGCCAGCAGGCTGAGAGCGGCGCGCTGAGCAAGAAGGGGGTCCCGTTCCTCCCTCGCGAGCTGGCGCAGGGCAGGTTTCGAGTCGCAGAAGATTGCTGCGCTAGAGACGGCCGGCGAATTGCGCAGGAGGTCTGCAGCCAGCTGGAGCCCGACTAGCTCAGCTGTTGTTGAGGGTGCACAGTATCGCAAGCGGCACTGTCGTTCCGAGCTGAGCTGAGGGGCTATGCAGGCGGCCGTGGCTGAGCGATCCTGTAGGACGGACCCATCGGTGAACCCTTGCGTCCTCCCGGCCAGGTCCTCATACATCCGCGCCGCGGCCTCCTGAGCAATGGCACTGAGGGGGGTGTGGCGTTTGGATCGAATGCCCGGCAGGTGCAAGTTCACTCGAAGGGGCACTCGACGGTGAGGGGGTGGCCAGCGCGAAAGGCGTGCGGGATCGTCAGCCACAACACCGTCGTACACGTCGATAAGTTGACCGACACGTGAGTTTGGCACAGCACGTAACCGCGAGAGGAGGGGACCTGCATCAGGCGCTCGGTGGAGACGCTGCAAGTGGCACAATGCGCGCAGGTCCGCCGTGAGCGACGCAGGCCACGCACGAGCCTCCACGAGGGTCTCGGCCACACGAGAGCCACGAGGCATTCCGTGACACATGCGGATGACTCGGCGGTGGTCCTGGTCGATCAGTCGCCACTGTGGCGCCTGGAGTTTGCAGATCGGCAGTGCGTAGTGGATGGCAGACAGAGCCATCGCCTCGTAGATGGTGCAGGCGAAGGCAGCGGGGCAGCCGTTGCCGCCTGCGAGTAGCTGGCGCACGGCCGATTCCACGCGACGCGTCGTCTGGCGTACAAGTCGCACCGCCGGGAACCATCGGAGGCGATTGTCTATCGTCAGGCCGAGGTAGCGGACGTTGCTACTCCAGACTATTGGTGCACCATCCAGCTGAAGGCACGGAAGACGTCGTCGGGCTTCAGCACGGGGGTGGACGACTAGGGCCTCGGTTTTCGGCGCCGAGATCGTGAGGCCGACGTTTCTCACGAAGGCGGCCACACATTGGAGGGCCTCCTGCATGCAAGCGCGCACCACCGAGCACTTTCGGGTCGGTCCACGCACATACAATGCGACGTCATCAGCGTACACCACTGCGCGAACAGGGAACACAGCCGTTTCTGGTAGGCACTTGACGAGCGGCGCGAGTACCAGATTAAACAAAAACGGGCTGAGGACGCTGCCCTGTGGGACGCCACAGCTGACAGATCGCGGCGCACTTGTCGCCCCGCCCACGCGCACAGTAAACGTTCGGTCAGTGAGGAAGGCCTGAACGTAGTTCAAGAGTTTGCCCTCAACACCTAGCGCGCGCACGGCACTGAGGATAGACGAGTGGGGGAGCGAGTCGAACGCCGACTTTATGTCAAGGAGGAGTAGGATGGCCATTTCTCCATCGTGAAGGGCTTGCTCGAGGGTGCTCACGACTGCAGCAATGCAGTCGATGGTCGCGCGATGTGGCCGGAATCCACACTGCTCTGGTGGGAAAGCGTTGCGCACCTCCGCGATCCACTGTAGCCGGCAAAGGGCCATCTCCTCCATAGTTTTGCCCGCCACAGAAGTGAGGGAGATGGGCCTGTATGACGTCACCGAACGCGGCGGTTTGCCTTGTTTGAGGACAGGGATCACAGTCGCGGAACGCCATTCTTCCGGGAGGACAGCACTGGAGAAAACTCTGTTGAATGCATCCAACAAGAGTGGGCGCTGGGAGGCATCCAGGTTTCTCAACAGCTGATGTGTGATTTTGTCCGCTCCAGGGGCGCTGCGCTTGCGCTTTCTGAGGAGAACCCGTTCCAGCTCGTAGAGGGAGAAGTCTTCCTTGCAGAGAGAGCGAATGTCAGCTGAGGTGATGGGATCCACGGGAGGCAAGGGAGGGAGCGGGGGTGCGGCGTTTGTCGTGACACCGCCAGCGCTCTCCGCTCTAGAGGGGGAAGGAGGCGCGAAAGAGGCGGCAAGCAGTTCAGCAAGCTCCCTTTCAGTGATGCCCTGCGCAACGGCTATGGCGAGCACTGGGTAGCGCGACACTTTCGGGTTTATCAGGACGCGCATGATGTGCCAGCCGCGGCGACGTCGGCGTGGGTCACTCAGAGAGGAACAGACGCCCGTCCAGCTGCGGTCGCGTAGACGCTGCGCGTGCCGCCGGCACACAGCGTCGAGTCGGTTGTACTCTGTCCATGCGCCGGGGACCGAGGAGCGCAGCGCCCGCCGCTGTGCTCGTTGGCGCACTGCGCGGAGGTTGAGCAGCTTGATGTCAGGGCAGGGCGTGCCGGCGGGAACAACACAGCGCGTTGTGGCACGCTCAGCACAGTCCGCGATGCGCGAAAAGAAATCATCACTGCTCTGCACGCTCGCGCACAGGTCACGGAAAAGTGGCCACCGTACAACACTGTATTCACGAACGGCACCACGGCTGGGGTGGCAGGGAAGGAGTGTGATCGGGTAGTGATCAGAACCAGCAGTGTCAGCGTGGCGTTTCCATTCGTAGGAGCAACGTTCTGACACCAGCGCCAGGTCAATCACTGTCGAGGCCGCACTGCGACGGATGAAGGTGGGTTCCCCGGAGTTTAGTACGAGGAGTCCCACCGAACTGATCGCGTCGCATAGGTCCCTACCGCGCGCATCCGTGGCACGGCAAGTGGTGCGCGTTGAAGTCTCCACACAGTACGTGGTCACGCGCGAGCACGGCGACAAGGCGCGGCACAAACGCGCAGCTGGCCGCGACGACTGGGCGCACATAAACACTCGCGACAGAAGTGTCCACGCCGTCCACACGGACTGTGGCAGCAACGCACTCACTCGTCGCACAGCATAAATGTTCTGTGGGGACAAGCGCATGAGCGAGTGTGTCACGAATGTACAAACCGGCGCGCGGCTTCCCGGGCGGGTGGGCGGTGTCACAGCACGGCGCATTATTGCACTCAGCCAGCGCACACTGCGTGGAACTGCTGTAGCCGATGTAGCCGGGCACGTATGTCCTCCACGCGAACATACGTCTCCTGCAAAGCAAGGACGTCGTAGTCGCGCAGGGGAAGGATCGCTGCGAGCTCTGCTTGTCGGCGACGCAGTGAACGGCAGTTCCACTGCAGTATGCGTGGCCTAGACTCGTGTCGATCACTCGCCATCATTTGTTAACGCAAGGTGGGTGGCCAGCGCTGCAGCACAGAGCGGGCGAACGGGGCAGCCGAGAGGGAGAAAATCCATAGCGGCTGTCAGCGCTGCCGAGAGCACAGCGATCACAGAGTTTCTCTTGTCTGAGGCGGTTTGTGAGTTCTTTGCAGACGGAAGACCAGCGGCCGCCGCGTACGAAAAGTTCTCGCAAACCAGGGGGTGGGCACGGGACATGGTGGTAGAGCCGCGTTTTGCTGGGTAAACGATTCCCATCGAAAGGCATGGCCGCGAGGAAGCGGTGTCATTGGACAGAGTTAAATCGGCACACATGGAGACCAACCAGTCCACGACAGCAACCTCCGCCCTTCCACCTGAAATCTGCCGAACAGCGCCACAACCCACACCAGCAACGGACACCCAGTGACTGAAAAAACATGGTTGATCCCTCTGTCATAGGAATCGGTTTAACACGAAAGTAAAACGTGTCTTCACAGACGTAGTTGAGCATTTGTTGTCGATTGTTTCGCCCCGAGGGCGAAGGAATGAATGCTATAGCAACAAGTTGTAATGTCACGTGAAGAACGGCAAGCAGCTCGAAACTTGCAACGCGCTGCTCAAGTAGAAATGACGCACGGAACGAACATACACAGGATGAGCTCGTACTAACAACTGTCACAGCTCGACAGTTAAAGCGCGCTGGTCAAATACAAAGGAGGACGCACGAAACGAACGCACAAGCGCAAACTGTCAGTTGTAACTTATTTGTTGGTGAGCAGCGCGCTCCTTCCGCAAAAGCGGCCGCTGCGGTGAGCGAAACGACTTTCGCGCTTTCTGTAACTTCGGCGCAAACTTGTGGTGACAGCGCAAGACGTACCAGATAAACACGCGCGCAGGAGCGACCACGCCCTGTACAGGCTCCCACTCATCTCAACTGGGTGTTCTCTGTCTCAACGCGTGAGGCGACACGCGCCGTTCCGCAAAACCCCTAAGGGCCCGCTCACGCTAGCGGCACGGCAGCTCGCCGTTTGCCGTTTGACGTTCTCAGGCTGCCGTGCGCAAGCGATTTCGTTCGCGCACGTCTGCCGTTCTTTGCCGTCCGCAGAATAGGTCCGAGACCCATTTTCTCGCCGTCCTCCGTCTGCCGCAGAGCGACGTGGCCAATCAGCGACGGAGGAGCGGTTGCCATGACTACGGCGCGCCGCGTCGTCTGCTTTTGGCTTTCCGTGTCGTCTGCGTCTGCCGCGGGACGCTTCGAGCTGCTTGCTTTTTTTTCTGCGCTTTTCACGCTAGAAGTGCGTATTTCGTCCGTGTCGTTTTCCAGGCATGGTTTCAGCAGTCGATAAAGCGTTTTCGTCTGTCCCGCATTAAAAAAAAGCGTCGCGTACGATCAAATAAAGTGTCCCCAAGCTGGCGCCAGGTCAAGTGGCGCCAGCTATGGAGAATCAGAAACAACTAGCAAACGCGTAATCTATGTCCTCCGAGCATTCGGAAGCGCCCTTCTCGACTCGCTAAGCCTACAGCATCGATTATTTGAGCACGGCTCTCAAAAACGGGGCCGAATCGGCACGAATACTTTGCTGTCGAAGCTTAAGGACGTGAATCTAAAGCAAATGGAAGCATCAGTCTGGAGCTTACACGCTACAGAGCGCACGGCGGCCACTTGATAGATTCGAGGTGGATTCGGCGGCCACTTGATAGATTCGAGGTGAGCGGCCCGCTCACGCTAGCGGCAAGCCCGCCGCAACGGCACGGCGCCGCAGAACGTCCGCCGTCGCCGCACGCGCGAGAGCTGTCCAACTTGCACGGCAGGCTTCGCCGGCGAGCCTCCGGAAAACATGGCCGCACTGCCAAAAGCGGTTGTCGTCCACTTCGAATCTATCAAGTGGCCGCCGTGCGCTCTGTAGCGTGTAAGCTCCGAACTGATGCTTCCATTTGCTTTAGATTCATGTCCTTAAGCTTCGACAGTAATGTATTCGTGCCGACTCGGCCCCGTTTTGGAGAGCCATACTCAAATAATCGATGCTGTAGGCTTAGCGAGTCGAGAAGGGCGCTTCCGAATGCTCGGAGGACATAGATTACGCGTTTGTTAGTTGCTTCTAATCCTCCATAGCTGGCGCTACTTGACCTGGCGCCAGAAAAAGTAGAATGAACTTAATCTATAAAGGCAAGGGAGAAAAGGATAACATTCGCTCGTATAGACCGCTAACAATTACATCGGTGCTATACAGGTTGGCGATGCAGGCAGTAAAATTAAAAATAGAAGCGTGGGTAGAACAAAATGATATTTTGGGAGAACTTCAGAATGGATTTCGAATCGACAGGCGGTTAGACGATAATCTGTTTGTTCTTACCCAGTGTATAGAAATATCTAAAATAGAAAACAGGCCCTTATACGTAGCTTATCTAGATATCACCGGGGCGTATGACAACGTTAATCAGGAAATTTTGTGGGATATATTGAAGGAAGTGGGCATAGGTGACGACTGTGTACAGCTTTTGAGGGAAATATACCGAGGAAATACAGTTTGTATAGAATGGGAAGGAATAAGTAGCAAGGACAGCGTTGAAATTAGCAAGGGGCTGAGACAGGGATGCCCTTTGTCCCCGCTGTTATTCATGCTGTACATGGCGAGGATGGAAAAAGCGCTAGAAGGTAGCAACATTGGATTTAATTTGTCACACAAACAGGTCGGAGCGATGGTTGAGCAGAAGCTTCCAGGTCTATTTTATGCTGATGATATTGTCTTATTTGCGGACAGTCAAGATGATATACAGCGACTGGCAGATATATGCGGAAGGGAGTGTGAGGCTCTAGGACTAGGATTTAGTGCAACAAAATGTGGATTGATGGTATTCAATGATCACGGAGATCATACGGTATTAATACAGGGCCAAAAAATACCGAGGGTAAGCGAGTACAAGTACCTCGGAGTATGGGTAAATGAGGGGGATAGATATATGGAGGTACAAGAGAAAGCATCGGTAGCAAAGGGAAAGAGGAATGCTGCAATTATGAAGCACAGAGCTTTATGGGGATACAATAGGTACGAGGTGCTTCGAGGGCTGTGGAAGGGTGTGATGGTTCCGGGGCTTACATTTGGGAACTCAGTGGTGTGCATGAAGTCAGAGGTGCAATCAGGAATGGATGTAACCCTAGCAAAAATGCCAATAGGATTTCCTATTGGTCCAATAGGAAATCACTATTGGTTCTATAGGACATCTATTGGAGCTGTATTGGTTGTATAAGACTTCTATGGGTACCAATAGACACCAACAGCCACCACCTATTGGTGTCTTATTAGACCAATAGAAGTTGTATTGGTCAAATAGGGGCTGCCTTTTGGTGTCTTATTGGACCAATAGGAGTTGTATTGGTCAAATCGGTGCTGCCTATCGGTGACTTATTGGGCCAATAGGAGTTGTATTGGTCAAATAAGTACTCCTATTGGTTTCTTAATGTACTAACAGAAGATGTATAAGGCCAACAGGAGTTTTATTGTTCAAACAGCTACCGCCTATTGGTAGCTGTTTATAACATCTTATGACTGATTGAGCGCGTCGGACCCGATCCCGATCAAATTTCTTGATCATGATTGGCTATATTATACGCAAGCTGCAGACGGGATCAATTCACTTTTGATAAGTCTGATCCCGATTGAGCTAACTGCACACCGTGAGACACCGTGTGCAGTTAGCAACTCACGCGACTAAAAGAGTTATATAAAAAGGCTGCGTGTCGACCACGGCGGTACGGTGTCTCCGTACATGCCGTGCGGTAAACGGGCACTATAGTAAAACACGCTAAAGAAGAACTTGCGAAGGAATCGACAACACAGACACCACAGAATAATAATAAAGAAACCGCCATGAGATCACAACCGGCATAGAACCAGCTAGGTGACGAACAAAAAAAAAAGTGAGACGGTGCGCGGCGTGGCGACGCTGCATGTGAGAACATTTTTTTTTTTTACACGTTCCTTGGTTAAGCAGGCTAAGCCATGTGCTAAGCTTTAAGATAAGCTTTGGATAATATGTAAAATTTATAACTATTTATGCTAAGCAATATAAGTAGTGCTGTAAAGATACAGGAGAAAGAATTGTGGATCTGCAAACGCTACCGACCGTGCGTTTGGCGCGCCATCCGCGCTCGGCCGATACGAAGACAAGCCCAGCCTGCGGCCAAGCTAAGCCAAAACGTTGTGTCTGTCGCCATAGCGCGCGCTTTGTGTGATCTCGATGCTTCACGTAAGCCTGCTTACACGATGTTTGCTTTAGTGTGCTTCCGCGACGATAACGTGAAGACTGTGTTCAGCGTGCACCAGATGGAGACGTTCTGAGCCATAAATGTCTTGGATTTCGACCGATTTCGACTCTGCAAAGTGGCACCAAGAATAATGGCAAGACGAGCAACAAGGCCCATGTGCTCCGATTGTTTGGTGAGTTGAGTGGGCATGGTAGTTACTCCTATTTAGTATTTATTTGATATCACCTTTTTTTTGTATTCAAACTTGGGACGAAGCTGAAAGGTCGGGAAAACAAGTCCCTCGTCCTTTGTCTCCGGTATTTGATGACAGCGAGACCAGCAACGCCTCGATTGCAAGTCCACACGCTCTCAGAAGTTGAATGATTGAGCGCATATATTATTGCAGTTTGTTTTTGTGTTTGTCAGTATGCACAAAAAAACGTAGCATAGATTAGAGGTAAAGGACAGGCGCCCTGCTCGTGAGTGTAGTTGGAGTCTCGCAAGCCCTTTGTAAGTATTTACAACGTGCGTGTTAAGCCGAAAACGCGTTTATCGCCTCATAGTAAAACGCTCTGGTCGATGCTGTTTGTGTGTTGTAGTGCGCGCCAATCGGCTTATCATACTTGTTCGACATAATGTCACAAGAACCACAGAAGGCCACATGATAATTCATTATACAAAATGTGCATAGCATATGTACTGCACTGGTGCGATTTTTTATTTCATATTTTTTTATTTTTACATACTGCAGCCCAATTAGGGCTATCGCAGGAGTGGGTTTATTAATGTTGTTGGCTTAATTGCATAAGCACGTAACATGCAGCACGTGTGTTATATCCAACTCATTGCAGCCTGACTGCTGTGTTGGGCTTGCAACGATATGGAATCTAGGCTGCCTTTACTACTGTCTTACATATTACCGTTGCCTCACCGTGAATCTACCCTAGCTTAATTTATTTCATGCCATCTTTAAGTTGAGATTTAGTGGCATGCTCTAGTATGATAGTCGCACCACCACCGTGAAAAAGAGCACGTCACAGATAGTAAGTGATTATTGAGTTTGCTGTAATTTAAGGACGAGTTTGCAGTTCATTCTTGGGTACAGCTCAAAAAACACAGGACGCAAGCGTGTAAACGGGATAAGGTGCTGCTTAATTTTTTAAAGAATTTTGCCCCCTTCTTTTCCTTCCTTTTTTGCCGCAAAATTTTGCCGATATACTGTTTTCTTCCACGCAATAAGCCACAGTTGGGTGTGTAATATTTCACTCAGTTTTTTGCTATAGTTCAGCTCCTGCAACATTGTGAACATGTGCAGTGAATTAAGGTCTAGATAATTTCTCACTGTGCCGTCTACTTTCTATACATTTCTTTGAAGGTGAACTTTATTTAAACATGTGTTACTGTTTTCTGATTTCATGGCTCTGTTTATTTACAGAATCTTTCAGGCATTTCCTCGAGTGCGGATGAGGCCCGCAAGATCGCCAACATCATCAAGGACCAGAAGAAGCACTTGTAGTTTTGATTATGAGAATATATTTGAACATATGTCTCATTCATCCACTGTGATTATCATTGCAGGGGCGCCACTGTGCGGGCCTTCTGCATGACGACAAGACACCCATAAAACACTTGCGCAAGACTAATTCTAATGGGGCTGAGAAGTGGGCAAATACAAAACTAATACAATGCCAGCAGGCAAATACAGAACCAATAGGCCAATATAATTCCAATTGGCTAATAGAGAACCAATACACCAATATAGGTCCAGTAGGCTGATATAGAACCAATAGACCAATAGCCAAATACAGTTCCAATAGACCTATAGAACCAATAGACCAATAGGTGTCAATAACCCAATAGGCTATTGGTTTTTTATTGGGAATTTTTGCTAGGGAAATCAAAGGACGGTGGGCCGCCTCGCGTTGGGCGCTCACGGGAAGACGACAAATGAGGCGGTAAAGGGTGATATGGGATGGACAGGCTTTGAAGTGAGGGAAGCGCAGAGCAAAATGAGATTCGAAGAGAGGCTGAGGAAAATGAAGGAGAGTAGATGGGCAGAGAAGGTTTTCAGGTATTTGTATAGAAAAAGCGTTGACACGCAGTGGAGAAAAAGAACTAGGAGGCTCACCAGTAAATATACGGCTGGCAGTGCGGGCGATATGGCAACAAGGAGCATTAAGCGGAAGGTCAGAGAGGCGGAGAGGTCTTATTGGATGACAGCGATGGAAAAGAAGCCGGCTCTGAGTAACTACCGAAAAGGAAAAAACGAAATAAGGAGGGAAAGGTTTTATGATAATTCAAGGGGAAGCGCTTTACTGTTTGAAGCAAGGTCGGGCTGCCTTAGAACGCGTAGTTATAAAGCGAGATTTAGTAACGAAGAAGAACAATGTACATGCTGCGGGGGAACTAAGGAAACGATGGAACATGTACTGATTGAATGTGGCGATATTCACCCAGGTATACGTGTGGGCACGAGTCTACATGAAGCCTTGGGTTTTAGGGACAACAATGGAAAGCTGAACACGTCCGCGATAGAAATAAGTAAGAGACGGTTAGAGTATTGGTGGCAGAAAAGTAGAGATAAAGAACAAAAATAATTAATGGGGGAAAAATAAGGTCATTCTGCCTTAAGAGGCAGAGAGATGGACCGTGAATTTATATTTTTGGTATAATAACATAGATTTAATCAATGTAGATAAGGTATTAGGCCAACATGAAACAAGGAAGCTTTTTTTTTTTTTTTTTTTCTTCGAGCCTGGTGGCAGACATGTCACCGCCCCGTTTTAAAGGGGACGCTCATAGCATCCATCCATCCATCCAGCTTGGGGACACTTTATTTGGTTTTACGCGACGCTTTCTTTAATGCCGGACAGACTAAAACGCTTTATTGACTGCTGGAACCATGCCTGGCAACGACACGGACGACATCCGCACTTTTAGCGTGAAAAGCGCGGAAAAAAAAGCAAGCAGCTCGAAGCGTCCCGCGACAGACGCACACGACGCGGAAAGCCGAAAGCAGACGACGCGGCGCGCCGTAGTCATGGCAACCGCTCCTCCGTCGCTGATTGGCCACGTCGCTCTGCGGCAGACGGCGAACGGCACGAAAATGGGTCTCGGACCTATTCTTCCAACGGCAAAGAACGGCTGACGTGCGCGAACAAAATCGCTTGCGCACGGCAGCCTGAGAACGGAAAACGGCAAACGGCAAGCTGTCGTGCCGCTAGCGTGAGCGGGCCCTTAAGGCCGAACCATATACAGCGTATTTGCCAGCGTTTTCTGACGTTGCGTCCCTCGGCGTCGTCGCATCAACGCCGTCAGAGAGGGCGGCAAACCATATGAAGAGCGTTAACTCAGCGTCGCACAGCGTAACCAGAGGGAATGAACCTGACACCTCGTAAAGCAGTGTACAGTTTCTGTCAATGGACCAACAAGATATACTCCTGATTATAGCTTTTAAGTCTCATTTGCAGTTCTGTGGTGCAAAAAAACGAGTCACAGTGCCACCGAAAAGTTTTTTTTTTTTTATTTGGCTTGTAGCGCCAGCTATTGGCATTAAGAAGAACCACAAACTTGTAATATATGGCCTCTGAGCTTGAAGCTGCCGTACATCTTTGAGGCCACGTATTCGGCCAATACACTCATTCCTGCTAAGCCTACCGATGAACTTGAGTACGGCTTTCGGAAAGAGTTCAAAGATATCACGAGCACTTTGCTGTCGAAGCTTCTAGGGAACAAGCTAAGTCAAATACAAGCATCAGTTGAGAACTTAAGGACCACACAGTGCGCGGCGACGACTTATTAGATCCGAGGCGGGCGGCAGCCATTTTGGCAGCATCGACGACGCCGTTACGTAGCGGAAGTCGCTGCCAGCCGCACGCTGATTGGTCCTTCATCCATCGAACTGCTTCCGGCGTCGACGCTGCCGCCCGTGATGTCTGGACCGTCCAGAGGTGGACGTTTCGGCCACCGTCACCGGTAGCGTCGACGTCGAGGGACGCCGGCGTACGAAACGCCGGGAAAACGCCGGCAAAAACGCTCTATATGGTTCGGCCTTTATATAGGAAAGTAACGACACTCTCCTCCGCGCGCGCGTTTCCTCCTCGATTCTTCTCGCCCGCCGCCGGCGCGCGCTGCGCACGGCACCATTTTTCGCCGGCGCTCCCGCGGGTGCGCCGTAGAAATCAATGGAGGCGCGTGATGTCGGGCCACTTTCGCGCCCCGGTGCTGTGGAAAACTTTGAAAAATGGTGATAACAAGATCGAGAACACTGAAATTAACGTTTATTAAATATTAGTTTCTTTCGAAAGCCGTGTAAATGGGGCATGCTAATTTAAAAGGAGCTTTATGCAGCGTTCCATCATGCAGATGTTTTTTTCTGCCACATGATAACATGCTTTACATTTACATCTGATATAGTTTAGCTTGCGTCATGTCCGCCTGTGTCTGGATTTTTTGTCTCTTTCCTGTGTGCGCATGTGCAACTCAGGTACTTACAGCGTCGCATCTTGAAATGACTTCGTGAATAATTCCTTGTCCATCCATGTGTTATACCCGTGTCACAGGGGCGTGCAAAAAGTCTTTTACGTAAGCGGTCTTTTACTATGTTGAAAGGCTTTTTATGAAGAGGCGTTCCCTCGCAGTCACACGGCACCGACGATCTCTTTTTAGAGGTTCCTTCCGAATGCGCTGCCGAAAGAGTGGCGCTCGATTTCAAAACAGAACCAGCGAAACGAAAATTATGTATCTCGACAGATGTCCAAATTGATTGTATGGCACGTTTGTTGACATAAATTTAACAACTCCAGTTGAAAAAAAAAGGTTCACGCAGTAGTATCTTAAGAAGCGTTTGCACAACTGGCGACCTTTATATATTATGTGGCAACAGTGGGCGTCTGTTTTCCTTGTTAGCGCTCTTAGTCTGCCTCGCCATGGATGACCGTACGGAGGAAAAAGTGACAATTGCAAGTCTTGTAGCGAACCATCTCTCTCTGGAAAACGAGGCAGACGCGGCAAGCAGACGCGGCGACGGTCTGATTGCACACCGGCGTTCGCCTTTCCGCGCTCACTCGCGTCCATACTCGCGTCTATGCGGGCGGCCATAACCCCAACCCGTTCGCCATGTTTACGAGAGTACACAAAAAATAAAGTTTAAGTGGTTTTCTTACGCTGCTTAGGACAAATGAAATTTATTTTTATGGTGAGCCCAAGCGACACCGTAATAAAGAGTTGCCGATTTCTTTCACCACTTCATAAATGCTGGCGCCCACTGGTTTCGAGGCTACTCCTTTACCGCCGTACAGTAGCCACTATAGTGTACTAGTAGCCACTGTAACCGCTGTTAGGGTGGTTAGAATTTACCTTGTGTCCAAAGTACATTTACCTTGTGTCAAAATGTTTTTAACACGAAAGTGTTTTATGCCGGGGTCCACCAAGTACATCCGTCACGGATATGACGTTGATAAAATGGACACCAACGGGTGAGAAAGAAAAAAAACAAGAAAAAGATACCTCTCTGGGAATCGAACCCACGACGTTGCGGCCGCGACGGCAAGCGCCCGACGCGCTACCCACTAAGCCATCTCGGGAGATGCTAGCCACGGCTCGAACGCGCCCTATATCTTTCACACATTCTCTTTCGCGGCGGGCGGAGCGGGGCGGTGCCGCCGTCTGTGAGAGGTGAAACGAAGTAATACTTCACGATCGACACTTACTAGCGCTTACTCCGAGATTGCACGCGATATCTGAGGTCATGGTTAAGGTGGGGGTACCACTGCAGTGTAGTTTCATTCTGAGTAAGAATGGCAGACTGGGCTTGTTGGTTTAACATATTTGAAGTTTTAAGGCGCGAATAAGACACGGACGAAGAATAGGAACACACACACGGAGCGCCACTTCCAACAACGATTTATTTCGAAAGAGCACAGAACATATTTATACACCACGCGCGCAGTCATCGTGCCTCAGTGCGCAGTCGCATTCAAGTTAGAGGTGTGCACGGGCTCCGGGTAGCCCGAAAGCCCGAGCCCGACCCGGCCCGCGGGCCGGGCTCGGGCGGGCCGACGTATTTTCACCTCGGGCCCGGGCCGGGCTCGGGCTACTTGGAGTTTTATCGGGCCGGGCTCGGTCCCGGCGCAAAGCCCGACTCAAGCCCGAAATATGGAGAATGGGCGGGAATTGTTTTCCAGCACGCATACAGCGCCTTTTCCGCGACCGCCCTTTACCGCTTTTTCTTTAAACAAAAGGGGAGCAGGTAAAGCACTGCCTATTCGCAATGCCCACGAACTATAGGTGGCGCGCCGTGCTTTTCAAGATGGCGCCAGGAGGAGGGTCGACCCGTTTGTTAGCATAGGAACAGATAGGACGTGCGGACGTACAGACCATGCCACTTTCACCGGATGAAGTCATGAGCTGCGCTGAAATGGATATGAGACTAAAATACTTTCCCAAACCATGGAAAGTGCTAAGTACTCGCCATCTAATTATTTGCTGCGAAGTGAAAGGTTATATTTCAGCTCCGTTACCGTGCATAACGATGCTTTGCGAAATCCTGTGCGTGCTACATAAACCTGTATGAACTAGAATTGACGTATGAGCTGAACGGCACTCCGAGGTAGTACGTACCGAGCCTGCCTGACGGATTTGCCGCAGTAGTAGGCCGCCAGCGAGTAGCGCCATCGCTGCTGTGCGTGATGATTGCTTGCAAACATAAAAGTGTTCTGTGATAATACCCCTTCGTCATTACTTGCGCAGTCGGAAACGCGGAGTTACGTCTTCAACGGAACACAAGCATTTAACATGCCATTCAGTAGCGCTTGTGTCACAGCCATGCTGAGACTCTAGCCGTGTGTACTTCACTCGCATGTTGCAGGTTCGATCAGCACGATCGAAACATGAATGTCGAAAAGAATGCACACGTATGCTTTTCGCAACGTCGAAGAAGTTCGCCGAGAGGCGTGGATTGTGGCCGTGATTGCACGTTCCATCGCTCTAACCATTTCGCTTCGCTGGTCGAGCTCGAGCGTGTTGGCGGCATGCGGCGCTCCATAATATCCAAAATAATTGTGATACATGCAATGCACAAGAGTAACTATGCTTTTATTTTGATCTCGCTCAAGGATATTATATATTAAATACAATCAAAGTGACTTACGAGTTACGAGCGTGAAAGAACATTAACGCACGAGGGGACGTGAAGTGCAACTCGCTCGTCGTGAGTTAGCAGCTGGTGGTTCATCGTCGCTATCACTCTCGGTGCTTTCACAGTCTTCTACGTCCAGTGAAAAATCCTCGTCGTCAAGATGGCTTCTTTCAACATCACTGCTGAAAGCAATCTGAAGAATTTCCTCCGCCGAACGACTTCTACCACTCCGCGTCACCACGTTTACAATTAGAGAGACGTCTGGGCGCGGAGAACGTTTTGCCATTTTGCTCTCAGACCGGACAACAAGCAAATCGCTTGCAGTGTGCTGCCACCTATCAACAAACGTACAAAAACAAGCGGCGTAGCGGTGGCTATGAAACCCAACACACTGGCGAAGGACGGCGTGGATGGAAAGCGGTCGCTCCACGAAAGGCGTCGAGCAGACGCGTCCTCGAATGATTGAAACGTCGCTCGCACGATTCGTAACAGCGCTTTGCTGACAAAGGATAGAGGCCCTATTTTAATGTATCGCCAACTTGAGATCGCTCAGTTATACAAGAGCACATCGCGAGCCCGCGCGACCTCCCTCCCGCGTACAGTGTTACGGGACTCATGCACTACAAGAAACACTGACCAATTATATGCAAGTAAAACAGGGTGAGCTTCAACTGAATATGTCAGACGATAACAGTTAACTTACCTACGTGGCTACAGAAAGCCTCGCGAAGCTGATAGTATGTGTACACTGTGGGCTAGCATTGAAAGCGCGAGTTGCCACGTATTTTCACGAAAACTTCGCGTCTCGCAAGAACGAATCAGATTTCTCGTGTCACGGAGGGCCCGGTTTGTTCACTGATGCAGGGAACATGCAAAGTCGTAGTGTTCCTTTATTGCCAACGCGTTAACGCTGAGGCTAGCACAGCCGAACAAGGGAGTGTCTGCATAGTGCCGCCATTTTGTCGTCTACTAACCCTCCTCGAGAGGACGCTCCTGAATTCCGCTCGGTGGCGCGACAGTCTATGGGCATTGCGAATGTTGCACTCCGACAAACAGAGAAGTAACACCACCTGAGCTCGTGACGGCGCCACGCGACTGTTCGCATTAGATTTAAGGCCAAATCCCATATGACTGAAAATGCACGCGACAGCGACGAGCCACCCGACGCAGATCGCCTTCGTGCAAGCTGACGCTTGCATGGGCATACCCCATACACGTGACGGCTTTGGCGAGCGAACTACATTGTTGCTGGTATGAGGCCGTCTACTTGTAATTTGTAATCTGTGTAATAGACTGTTCGTCGTGTGTTCTTTGATCATATTTCATATGCTCAATAAAATGCCAAATTACCGGAAAACGATGTTTTGTTTTCGCAGCGAACCTTCAAAAAGCCGGGCCGGGCCGGGCCGGGCCCGGGATTGTGTATTCGTACGTCGGGCCGGACCGGGCGGGCTCGGAGCCCTTTGCCGTCGGGCTCGGGCGGGCCTTCGACAAAGTCGGCGGGCCCGGGCCGGGCTCGGGCTCGGAAATACGGCCCGTGCACAGCTCTAATTCAAGTAGCGTAACTCTATTGGCGATAATGAAATGGAGGCAACGCTGACGCATAGATCACCTGATTCGATTATTTTTTAGCCTCAATAATTAGTCGTACTGATTTATCAGGACTTCGGCCGACTACCGCGCAGGCGCTAAAGTTCGGAACGCAATGACAATCCCGGCAATGTATCGCGAGGTGGCCCTCTCTGCCATTTCTGACGTTATTATTATGCTGTCTTAGCCTATCATTCAGGCACTGTTCGGTCTGGCCAACGTAACTTCTACCACACGACAAGGGGATCTCGTAGACCACGCCCTTCTGACAGCTTCTTCGTCCGTGTCTTATTCTTCGTCCGTGTCTTATTCGCGCCTTAAAACTTCAAAAATTCATTCTGAGCCGCCAGAAGACGCCACCAAGTCACGTTTGGAAAAAAGAGAGGAAAATGCGCGCTCCGCCGTCGCGACAGCGAAGAGCCTGTCCCTGCTCCAACTAATCCATTCTTTTCAGGGGCGCCGCTGCTCCTTTGAAAAGTTTCAAATGTGCTTGACGCCCCCCCTTCCCCCCCCCCCCCCCCCCCGCCCGCTCCCCCCCCCCCCCCCAAAAAAAAAAAAAGCACGGCCCAGGGAGCGTTCGTACTCCCATGCCACTGTCTAGAAACGAGGTGCCTCTTTCTCCTGGTAGTATAACTATTTACGCGCCGCTGCCGCAAGGGCTGCTTTTTTTTTTCTCCCCTTCAAGGACGCCTCTTTCTATCTCTCCTTCTGTGATGACCCTCGCTCACTTGTCCCTGTCCCCAGCGGTGCGGTTCTTTTCACGGGAGGAACAATTGCGCTGCAAACCGCTCACGTAGGCTGCCTGGCCAGCTGCTCTCCGTGACATACAGTGCCGAAATGCGGGTTTGGGTGACAAACTCTATCGCAGAGGTCACATCACAAGCGAACCACGAGACATCACATCCTTCCGTGTACAGTGTACTTATGTAAATAATCCCCTCTGTCGCTGTCGTTTACTCCTACCTCATTTACTGATTGTCACTACTCAGTCACCTGCTTGAGCTAGACAGCGGTCATCATAATAAACTCTCCTTTTTCTTTGTTCCATTTCTATGTACTTCCTCAAGTAAACAGCCACTTACGTCTACCACTCTATATGCCGTTACACACCCTGACACAATCGATCTATCTACTACAGATTTTGTTTCTCTCGAGAAAGAATTGACAGCAATATTTTGTAGAGAGAACGCTATAATTATGCAGTAATTATTCTCCAAAGGGGTTTTATTCACAGTTTGTGAATTATTTGCAAATGCTCAGGGAAGTTCTGTTCGCGTACACACACACACACACACACACACACACACACACACACACACACACACACACACACACACACACACACACACACACACACACACACACACACATATATATATATATACGCGCGTGCGAAGGAATTTTATTTACGTTTCACTGGAGGTCTAAGCTTCATCAGATAAAGCTCGGACCCCGAGCGGAACGTAAATAAAATTGCTTCGCACGCGTCTGACTTTTCTGAGAATTTTTTACCGAACCTAGAAACCCTGCGTCGTTTCTGCGCGTGTTATATATATATATATATATATATAACACGCGCAGAAACGACGCAGGGTTTCTAGGTTCGCCCTGCCGTATATATATATATATATATATATATATATATATATATATATATATTTACGCAGTAGAATTGACAGCAATCTTTCTGCGCCAAAAGTATGCAGAAGACATCGTTGTCACTGCAATTGTGCTGGAACGTGAGACATGGTGGTCTGACAGGAAGAAAAAGAAAGAATAAAGACGAGACTGCCTCCAGGATAGCATTCAACTCTGTCCCGTTGTCAAAACCCTGCCGTTTGTGATACCCTGTAGAGGGTCGTGACGCTATTTCTGCGGCCCTTGTTGGGAACACGGCTCAGTTTTACCCTGACCTGCAACACGGGGTGTAAGCAAACTCGTATGTACTCCTTCCTTCCCCCATGGAAGAAACGCGCCCAGTGGTTGTGTGTAACACCTCCACCCCCCCTCCTCCCCTCATTATACGCGACACAACTTCTCGTTCTTCTGTAGGAGAAGACAAATTCTATTTGACTAGCTGTGCTCCTCCTTCACCGTGTAACATAAGCTTCCGAATGTAACCTAAGCTTCCGAATGTTCGAAAGACGGGTAGTTTGGCAATTGCGTGCTACAACGCTGCCGCTCTGACCCACGGTGTCAAACCCGTGCCAACTGCCTAAGCAGCACAGTTTTCCCTGCTATACGTACCGTCATTTATTTCATTTGAATTGAAACTTCAGCAGAGTAGTAGCAATTCATCTTTTGTTTGATGCAGCATTTATTTATCATGTTACCGTGTCACGTGTGCAAAGCATCAGACGAACCGCCAAACCATTTCTATGACAGAGCTGAAGCAATTACGTCTTGAGCGACATATATGCGTGGCATGAATGGTCCTGGTGCGTTATTCTCTTGTCGGGGGAACGACGTCTCTATTCGCGTACGCTATTTCAATAGGATTTTGATTTTCAATAAAGTTCGTTACAATAACATGATGAGTGGTCGTTTCACCCAAATTGTCAGTAATTGACAGCAAGCTGGCGCTGATCGAAGCGTAGACGGCCTAACAGCCGGAGACGCACAGTACGTGCGGTCGTCCGAGGTCCGTCTTCGGCGGAAACTCGGCGTCACGGCCTTTCCTGGGGCACAAAGGCGCCATGTGTCGCATTACCGCTTCGGCACCAGCGACAATGGTGTTGTTTCGAGCAATTGCAACCATGCACCTCCTGGTGCATGAGAAACAGCCGGCGTCTTCCTTATCGCCGCAAAGTGAGGCGGCTGCCTTTATTCCGTCCCGGCGCCCGAGGCAAAGGGTGGCTCGCCGATTGCGACAACTCTTAGAAAAAAAAAAGGTCGGCATATTCACTGACTAAATGCTAACCGTTTACTTGTCACAAAATACACTAGCATCTTAGTAAGTGAAGGTAGTAAAATGCAGGCTAGTGGAACTTGTTAGGGAGTGAATAGTACTAGCTCGAATGGCTAGTCCATTACTAAGTTGTTAGTAACCGCGCTAACAACTCAATTAGAGGCTTACGCCTATTTTGTTTATATGTGCGTGTGCATTGCCATATAAAGATGATTCTATTACAAAAGTACCTAAAGGACTAAAATAACGAAGTGGCATTGTCCTCGTACATTAACGAATGGCCGCTAATTACTTCATGTAATTACCGTGGTAGGTACACAAAGCAACATACATAGAGGCATGAATTGATCACGAATGAGAAAACACACGCAAGTGCACACACAGAATAGCAAGACTTTTACGTAGCTGATATCTACTCTAGCAGCGGGATAGCACACCGTGTACTGGTTGGCAATCATAGAATTTAGAAGAATAATTGATGTTTTCTACACATTGTCGTGTGCCCTTATATTTGCTTATATGCGTGCCATCACGTAGCACGAAACTTTAATTCCAAGGTAATCAATAAAACAAAAATTGTTTAAATTTTGCTAAAGACCGTTACGATTACGGCAAAGTATACTGCGCATCTACGAAAGATCTGGCAATGTGGGTGGCTAGTAGTTACTTAGTTAAAAACACCAAGTAAACTTTCTGGTTAGTGAAGGCAGCACTTTACGACATTTACTAACTGCTGGCTAGTAAACAGATTTCGCGATGGTAGTAAAATACGCTCGAAACTAGTAAATGCAAGCATTTACTAACCATTTACTAACTTTTTTTCTAAGAGTGCACAGCGCACGCTCGAGAAGCTCAAAAGAAGCACTCTACGCGAGCAGTGGACACCAGAGGATGCGAATGAAATGCGTTCCGTTCTCTAGCGTCTCCCGTTACTAAGCACAGACTGTCGGCTTTCGTGCTGCAGCACATTTTATTACCTGCTCTCATCCTCGCTCAATCGCCCCCCCATGCTGCCTCTCAGCTTCAGACTAGCACAGTGGATGTTATGCCCCATCTCCTGTACCAACTTGCCTGTACTCGTGGGGTCTAGACTACACCAGTCTTGGTGGCGTTGCCTCGTGCATAGTGCACCCCTTCTTCCCAGGGAAGGAATGGTTAGCCTACAGACTTTTGGGAAACCCTTGTCTCCCCCTAGGATTTTGTTCTCCGTGAGAGGGCGGTTGTCTAGCTGGCCTAATGCGGCTGAGAGGGCCGCTCTTTCGGAGCTGAAGCGGGTGCACTCACAGAAAAGGTGCGCGACTGTTTCGCTGCACCCGCAGACTTCACACGACGGGCTCTCAGCCATTCCAATAATATACGAATAGGCATTTGAGAAATCCTAGGGCCCTGGCCTACCCGGTCTTCAGCACGAGCCGCTCTGAGGGCGTTGTTGCGGTTTCTCCAAGCAACAGGACTCAATGTCAAACTGTGACTGCTGGAAGAAAATGGTGCTGTGTAGTACTCTGACTGCGGTTATGACTTCGGTTTGTTTTGTTTTGTTGTTGTCGTATTTTGTCGCGTGCTGTCGTCAGAAACTCTTCTTCTTCTCTTTCATTCTTTTACATCCCCTTTCCCCTTCCCACGTGCAGGGTAGCAAGCCGGAGACTGCTTCTGGTTAACCTCCCTGTCTTTCCTTTCTCCCTCTTCTCTCTCTTGTCTCCCCCACTAACTCAATTAGACTGCATTGCCTTGGGAAACAGTACCGCGTTCCAGCTGCGTTTACACGAATGCGACAGAATGCAGCGGTAGCACATCACTTTTCCTAGAGCAATACGCCGCCGTTTACATGGAGTGCATGAACCCTCCCGAGAAGTCCTCGCTTTCTGCCCCCGCAGCTGTCGTGTAATATCGGAGAGGTGCACTCGAAGCCGACTCGAGGAGGGGCCGGCGTTCCCCTTCAATTGTGTAAGGTGGTCCATGAGTCGACTTACCCCTCGAAATCCACACCTGCCTGGCGCATTTGTGCGATGCGCCTTCCCAGCGCATTACACCCGTTTACATGGATGCGATGCGCCAGTTGTCGCATTCGTGTGAACGAGGTGCGTGCCGTGCCGGTTTACGGCAAACTGTCAACGCAGGCACACTTTCCTACCGTGGGAAGACGAACTGGGCCACACTCAGACAACGTGGAGACCATTTTGTGGAGACGGCGTGTCGGCGTCTTGTTGAATGAATGGAGTCGCCCCAGCTGGCCGGTTATAATCCCGTTTACATGAATGCGACAGTAGCGCATCGGCTTTGCAAGCGCGTTTCGGAAAGGCGATGCGACGCCGTTTACAGAACCCCTCGTCTTCTCTTCGCCGCAGCGACCATGTGGTGTCGTATTAAAGCGAGCGAGTAAGACTTATTGCTGGCCGAGTTCATTGATGTCAGAGGGATACATGCGCTTAGTCGTGTCTGAAGCACGGGAGACAAAAATTACCACATTTTTCTCCTTCATGAACCACTATATAAAGAGATACATATTAGCACGAACAAAGAAACAAAGACTACAGAAAGAAGTGGGAGGACGCAGAAAGGTTTCAGCGCCCGACCTTTCTGCTCCCTCCCAATTCCTTCTCGAGTGTTTATTTTTTGCTTTGCGCTAATATGAATACCTTATAGCGAAAGAGGCACGCCCGGAGTTCGCACGACGGGAGGCCACCGTTACTCTCCTCGTGATTTACGGCCTGTGATTCGACCGGGACTCGCAAAACCATCCCTGTCTGGCGCCTTCCTAGCGAATTGCCATTGTTAACATGAACGCGATGCGCATCTGTCGCTTTCATGTAAACGTGTTTTATGCACAACGATACCAACTATACTTTTTATAAACTTATCGTTTTCAAAAACGCTTCTCTTCTTGTCTGGCTACTAGGCGCAAGTCCCAGTTCGGCTACGTTGGCTCGTCAGCCTTACGACTCACGCTACGAGTTTACGACCCTCTATCCTCAGACATCGCAAGTTCTCAGCACGGCAGACTTTCCAAAGACGTTGAGTTGTTAGCTCCTAACGTTTCTCCTTCAGGCGAAGGCGGCGGCAGATAAAGCACGAGCTGAGCAAAGAAAACAGAGAGGAGGTGTTCGATCGCGTGTCACGAGCACAACAGCATGCACTGCGCAGATATCGAGGAATAGCTGTTGATTTCAGCCGCCAGTGCAGCAACACAAGCCTACAGGCACGATTCCCGGCCGGAGGCTATCAATCGGATGTCACTGTCTTCCGACGGCAAAGCTGTCTTGTGTGAAACGATGTCATACTTCGGGTTTCCAGCTCACCACATCAGCATTGGACGCAAATTCCCGCTACAGCAAGAATTGCTGCGTAGTCCCCGATATGGTCTGCGCACAAGGATATACAGCAGCGAACGAATCGGGACCCCAAGCGTATCACGCATGTATGCTACCTGCCGTTTGTAAAACCTTGCCTGAGGAGGTTTACTGAAGAAATAAAAAAACTTAGGAGGCCTACTATTTAGGGCCGAAACATACAAATCCAAGTGCCAGAATAGATGTAGACCATTCGGAAAATCCCAATGAATATGTGCCCGCACATGCCACAGGGTGACCGCAAATACGGCCGAAGCTTACCACTAAGGCTTTTTATATAAACTTTATTTGTGATTCGAGCAAACAGGTATACAAATTTAGGTGTGAAGTTTGCGATACTGGGCTGACAGAAACCGCGTTCCACACCCCAAAGTACAATCATTCAAAGCAAGAGCAATGAATCAGAGAAATACGCAAAGTGAGCTCGCAGTTCCTAGGCTGTAACCGCAGGCTGTCTAAAGGTGCGCGTGATAGAAGCGGGGGCGGAGGCAGGGTAACCACGCCAGCGCCTTGTTGCACGGTGTTCCGACTCAGAGTGAAGAGTTCGCAAACGCCCGCGTCCCCTTGGAGCTAGCCTTATGTAATTATGAGGAACGCCGCTATGGGGCACTCCTGAACACTTAGAGTGCACGGAAATATATACGCGGGTGTTCCTGGATTTCGTTACCATGGAAATGCGCCTGTCGTAGGCGGAAATCCAACCCACGTCCTGAAGCGAAACAGTCCGATGCATAACTTGCCAAAGTATATGATACACGGCGAATCGGAGTGAGCGTATTCTGCCAAGTTTCCGCTTGTAGCCTAATCTAGCAAGTACAGAGCACAGCAAGCGCAGTTGAACGGGATGGGTTACTTTCGCGCTCACGCAATTTTGCCCGGGGTAAATGCTGCGACGCATAAAGGAAAGGAAGCCGATATCAAAGAAATTCGAGTGGCCTACATTTTGTAGATGCGGAAGTATACATCTTAATTGTGTTTAATTGTTAATTTAGTTAGTTTAACTGTGCGGTCTTTAGTTTGTTAGCAGTGGCAGAAAGGAACACGCAGCAAGTACAAAACCGTTGTCGTGTCATTCCTATATATGTGTGCCTTATCTCGTATTTATGATGTTTATTGCTGTGGATTCGTATGAACAAGCCCAGCAAACCACACCTCTGGAAAACGACATTTTTTGTAAAAAAAGGAAAGAAAAGGAAAGCTGAGGTGCTTGCTATTCAAAACATACTTCGCCCACGCAGATCTACTCAGTTCCCTTCTTCTGTGATTATTCAGGAAAGGAGAAAGGCACCTAATTTCTGTCTGCCTATAGGCGACACGGCGCAGTGCCTTGTAGGGGTGGGGGGTAAGGAGGGAATAAAAGAATAGTAGGAAAATAGAGAGAAAAGTGAGAGGAGCACATCCATCCAACGAAGAGAAAAGAGGACAGGAAAGATTGGGAAACGGTCACGGGAGTTCAGGGACGGGTCCGCGAAACACAGCTAGAGGCACAATGCACAACACCGACGAAACGGAGAAGGTCCCGACGATGAGCGGCGCACGGCATAGCGGGCGAGGAGTCCGTCACGGGGCGCCGGTCAGCGAGAGGTACGAGGAGTAATCCAGGACATCGCGGCCGGCACGTCCGTCTTGATTGAAATCCAGCGAGCGAATCGTTCCCTCGCATCGCACGCGCACTGCCCGTTTTTCTGCTTTCTTTTGTCTGTCGTTGCACACCCCTCGGTTTTAGTGGTCGCCCGAGTGGGGCCACAAACATACGCGCGCACACGAGGGGGACGTTCCGAGGGTACGGCTTTTTTTTTTTTTCACTTGACGACGCTCACCCCATACTCTCAGAGGACTTTGTGCAAAAGCGGCATTTGCCCCCCTCCAGCCACACCGGCACTCGCCCCCAACCAAGCTATGCCAGCTCTCTCTCTCTCCCCCCCTCCCCCAGCCGCGATGCAAGACGGGTTTGCACCCCCCCAAGGCAAAATTCTGCGACGCCCACGCTTCACACTTGCTTTCACGCTCTCCCGCGCAGCCGTCAGAAAGGCAGACAAAAAGAGAAGACTTGCAGATGCTGGGGCATGGTTTGAAGTTGACATTCTCCCCTGAAGTAAAATGTTTTCGAACGCCACAGCCGGTGAGACGGGGAGCTTTCCAATTCAGCGCTTTCGTGTTGTCCGTCTAGGTGGCGCTAGAGGAAGATTTTCGTTGTAGTGATAGGAATAATGCAGATTTCTCAGTGTTCCTGCAGTATTTGTGTGTGATTAGTGTGTATAATTATATAAGGAGACCGTAACTATTATATTTTAAGCTATGAATGCGGAGATTTCAGCGCAGTTTGAAGATTACTCCACTTTTGTTGACGTTTTCAGCATGAAAAATTAAGAGACTTTACGAGCTTCGTATCGCATTTCTGCTTGCTTTATTGAAAAACGCTAGGTCCAGGAAATAGATCGGGGACTCTAGTTTCTCTACGTGCAAATTCGGCCATGGAACTTCAGTAGCTTTCCACGAAAATGGGCCACGGTAGGTCCCTATATTGAGAATATCGCCCAATTTAGATGAATATAATTTAAAAAGTAGCACGTGCACATCGATGAAATTGAGCATTCAGACGGAAAACCTTGTCTTCTACATACTCCCCGAAAATGAACTTTCTCTAGCGAATAGTTACTGGACAATTTGCTGCGAAAGTTACTAAATTTGGCTGTTTTCAAAAGCGAAGCAACAAAAAAGTAGAAGTCCAACATCAATTTGCTACGTTGAGAAAATAGGTAAATATGTCTTGAAAGTGCTGCGCAAAGAACAGTGCTGTAACTGTAGCAGATTTTTCAAAAAATGGTCACTGCTGAGGCACAGTCAGCCAAAACCGTGTAACTTGCGCTTATTCTTGGCTGTCCATCCCCAAATACTAATAGTTGACTTGTTTTTAATAAATATATTTGAAAAGTACAAATATCAAGCTTTTCATTGATATATAAGTCAACTATATAAAGCACGGAGAACAGCCGCCGCGTCGGCTGGAAAACTGACAAAAACGACGTGTTCGTGCCGCCGGAGTACCAGAGAGGTAGAGTGGCCGCGCTGGCGTCGCCGAGGCACCCTTGACGTAGTTACGTTCTTTGCCTTTGGTTTCGTGTTAGCGTGCGTCGGCTCATCGGAGTAGTGCATCTTCCACGTGCACCAACGGGATTTCTCCGCCGCCGACTGCTTCAATTGCGAGAGCACCGACTAACAAAACTGCTGCAATATGCGTTGCAGAAAGGACGTGATTTCGACGGGCGAATGTCGTGCTTTGGTGGAGCGAGAGCAGCGCCTGCGAGACAGAGGCCAGCGGGACGCACGCGTTTGCGGCTCAGGCTACGAACCTCTACCTCCCGTGTTGCTGAAGCGCAGTGCGTGTTATGTATGCATGAGCACAGGCGTCGGCTACCCATTACTAGAAAGCGCACACCGTGCCGTTTCTCTCCTTAATTGACGACGCTTTGAAGAAGTGCATACCGGGTAACAGTGTTGATTATGAGCTTGTTGATATCATCCTTACGCGGGATTCACGATTCGCTGTCTCCAAATCACGGTGTAAGAAAAATAATTTAGGTGTGGACACTCCGCCCGACGGCGCGTCCACATAATGTTCGCCTCTTTCCTCCTCTCGGCCCCTAGTGTGCCTCGATGTGTGCGCCCCCCTTAGGGTGTTGCCATTCTTTGAAGGGGCTGATGCCGCCACGACGCCATTTTTTGCCCCGCGTCTCGTGCCTCTCAGCGCAGCTGCCGTAGAGGGGTGTGACGCCGGTAAGAAGCCGTGGGCTAAAATATGGCAGCCGCGCCGCAGTAGACGCCGCAGATGTCCTCACCCTGGACAAAACGCGCAACAAAACGCGCATCAAGGCACCCTACTCGGCCCCCATGTCGCAGCGCCTCCCACGCAACCGCGGCCGGCGCATGTACTATAGAAGACGAGCTGCGTGCGTAGCGTCCGTAACGGCGTTGCGCACGTGAGAAGTCAGCGAGCAGAAAGACTGCTCACGCAGGGCCATCCAGAGGGCCCGCGACATGGCCGTGGAGTTTAACCTCCCCGTCCCGTCGTGGGAGTGGCCCACCGGTGTCACCCCCTAAAGGGGGTCGAGCGCCGCCTCCGGATAATAATAAAGTTCTTTGCCTGCCTGCCTGCCTGCCTGCCTGCCTGCCTGCTCTAAGCAAGACGCCGCGCTTTTACGTACGCAACGCTGTTAGGGACGCTATGTGCGTCGGGTGCGCCGTTTACACCGTGGCCGTATGAAAACTCACCGTGAAAAAATGCAATGAGGTGAAAAAAAATGAAGAAAAACGCGCGTTCGCCTCGTCGCAATAGGTTTCTTAAGGATGGATGCTGGATGGATGCTATGAGCGTCCCCTTTGTAACGGGGCGGTGACATGTCTGCCACCAGGCTCGAAGAAAAAAAAAAAAGAAGCTTCCTTGTTTTATGTTGGCCTAATACCTTATTTACATTGATTAAATCTATGTTATTATACCAAAAATTATAAATTCACGGTCTATCTCTCTGCCTCTTAAGGCAGAATGACCCTATTTTTCCCCCCATTATTTATTTTTGTTCTTTATCTCTACTTTTCTGCCACCAATACTCTAACCGTCTCTTACTTATTTCTATCGCGGACGTGTTCAGCTTTCCATTGTTGTCCCTAAAACCCAAGGCTTCATGTAGACTCGTGCCCACACGTATACCTGGGTGAATATCGCCACATTCAATCAGTACATGTTCCATCGTTTCCTTAGTTCCCCCGCAGCATGTACATTGTTCTTCTTCGTTGCTGAATTTCGCTTTATAACTACGCGTTCTAAGGCAGCCCGACCTTGCTTCAAACAGTAAAGCGCTTCCCCTTGAATTATCATAAAACCTTTCCCTCCTTATTTCGTTTTTTCCTTTTCGGTAGTTACTCAGAGCCGGCTTCTTTTCCATCGCTGTCATCCAATAAGTCCTCTCCGCCTCTCTGACCTTCCGCTTAATGCTCCTTGTTGTCACATCGCCCGCACTGCCAGCCGTATATTTACTGGTGAGCCTCCTAGTTCTTTTTCTCCACTGCGTGTCAACGCTTTTTCTATACAAATACCTGAAAACCTTCTCTGCCCATCTACTCTTCTTCATTTTCCTCAGCCTCTCTTCGAATCTCATTTTGCTCTGAGCTTCCCGCACTTCAAAGCCTGTCCATCCCATATCACCCTTTACAGCCTCATTTGTCGTCTTCCCGTGAGCGCCCAACGCGAGGCGGCCCACCGTCCTTTGATTTACATCCATTCCTGATTGTACCTCTGTCTTAATGCACACCACCGAGTTCCCAAATGTAAGCCCCGGGACCATCACACCCTTCCACAGCCCTCGAAGCACCTCGTACCTATTGTACCCCCATAAAGCTCTCCCAGCCAACCATCTCACATCCAGTGGACATTACATAAATATCAACCATGAGATATTTAATCTTCAGAGGATGTCCACAAAAATTCATTTAATATTTATAAAATATTCAGAGGATGTCCATTTTGAACAGAGTGGACATCCATAGCATGTCCACAGCAGTTCCACACACAATATTGATATGATATCGGCAATATTAGTACAATATTTAGAGGACGTCCATTTTCACAAGAGTGAACATCCATAGGTTGTCCACAGCAGTTCCACAGATAACATTGATATATCAAATGGCATTTATTTTTAGGCGCATGGACCCATGCAATTGCATCATATGCTACAAAATAAGACTGTTACTCGATATGATTGCTTTCCGAGGCAAAAATTACCAGCAAGTGAAACTTGAAGGACACTTGAAGTGGTCCCACTTGCCCCTTTCCCCCTCCACCCTCGTGGAATAATTTTCAGTTAGAATCTTGTTTCAAACTGGAAATCCCTCGACGAATGTTTATACTGAGTACAATTCAGACTGGCCAGATCTCGCACAGATGTTAGCTGGCTGCTAGCTGCTATTGCATGTCACGTGGTTCCTACTTTATCAATCACAGGACCTGCTAGTCCAGTGAACAGTGCACAGCAAAAGTACTATGATGGTGAAACTTAACAGCATTTATTGAACGCTTCCAGCAACATATCTTGGGATGTAGAATGTGTTTGCACATGTTCCTGTACGCCACCTGAAAGAAATATTTATGCGTAGTAAGTTAAAAGTAAAACAATAAACACATCAAACACATTTTTAGCAAAAGCCATATTGGCCCTTAGCCTGTTTCGCAAAGGACATGCACAGTTTAAGGTGTGCCTTCAGCCCACTTGGTTGGCTTGATGAACCATGAAACGGTTATCAATGTACATTTTAAGCTACTTTTAATAGACTTGAAATAAGTTAACTTCTACGTATTTACTGTTGTTTGCTGCATGGGCAGATGTGCACCATTAGACATGACCGTATTGCACAGCATTGGGGGGTGCTTACACAAACCATGCGGCACTTAATTTATCAAGGCAAGGCAGAGAAAATAACATTTGCTCATGTAGATGACTGGCCATTACATCGGTATCATAAAGGGTGACAATGCAAGCAATGAAACAAAATATATAAACATGGGTAGAAGATAACGGTATTTTGGAGCAACTTCAGAGCGTATTCCAAATCGGCAGGCGTTTAGAGGATAACCTATTTGTTCTTACACAGTGCAGAGAAATATCTATTAGAGTATGAAACAGATTATTAAACGTGGCTTTTCTAGACATCTCTGGGGTGCATCAAAACGTTAATTAGGAAATCTTAAGGACTATATTGAAAGAAGCTGGCACACGTAATGACTGTATAAGCTTGTGAGGAAGATACACCGAGAAATCATAGTCTGCATGGAATGAGAAACAATAAGTAGCAAAGAGAACATTGATTTAAGCAAAAGGCTGAGGCAGGAATGTCCGCTGTCTCAGCTTTTATTCATGTTATACATGGTGAGGATGGAAAAAAGTGAGAATGAAACAACACTGGTTTCCATATGCCACAATAACAGGTGGTGAGTGTGACTCAAGAGCAGCAGCTTCCAGGTTTATGTTACAAGGATATTGTCTTATTCGCGGATAACCGCGATGATATACAGCTCATTGTAACTTGTAAAACAGCACATGAAATTAAGACACATGCGGAAGGGAAGGGGAAGGTGTAGAACTAGGATTTAGCGTAACAAAATGTAGATTGATAATATAATGGACGATCCCAATAATCAGGTCGCATCAATACAGGTCCAGGAAATACCGACGGTAAGAGAATACAAGTACCTCGGTATATTATTCAGGGTGATACAGAAAGCTACACGAAAATCCACCACCCTAAATGGAAAGAGGAATGCTGCAATAATGAAGCACAGAGCGTTATGGGGATACAATAGGTACGAGGTACTTTGAGGTTCGTAGAAAGGTGTAATGGTTCAGGGACTTACATTTGGGAACTCAGTGATGTGTATGAAGTCACAGGTGCAATCAGGACTTGATATGCATCAAAGGACTGTGGGACACCTCGAGTTGGGCACTCACGGGAAGACGAAAAATGAGGCTGTAAAGGGCAATATGGGATGGACAAGGATTGAGGTGACAGAAGCGCAGGGTGAAATGAGGTTCAAAGAGAGCCTAAGGAAAATGGGCAAAGAAAGTGCTCCAGTATTTGTATACAATGCGTGTTGACTCACAGTGGAGAAAAAACAAGGAGACTCGCCAGCCGGCAGTGTAAGCGATATGACAACATAAGACATAAGGTGAAAAGTCATAGAGGCGAAAAAGATTTATTGGGTAGTAGCGATGGAAAACGACATATTTTGAGTACCTAGCGAAAGGGCAAGACGAAACAAGGAGGGAAGCATTTTATGATAATTTAAGGGGAAGTGCTTTACTATTTGAAGTGAGGTCGGGTTGCCTTAGAACGCGTAGTTATAAAGCGAGATTCAGTGAAGAAGAAAAATGTACATGCTGTCGAGAAGCTATAGGAAACAACGCAGCATGTTTTAATTGAATGTAAATATATTCACCTGGGTTTATATAAGTTTGGGCACTCATCTACATGAAGTCTTGGGTTTCAGAAACAACCATAGAAAGGTAAACAGATCTACGATAGAAGTAAGTAATATACGTTGAGAGGATTGATGAAGAAAAAGTAGGGAGAAATGACAAAAATAAATAGTCGTAAAACTAAGGTCACTTTGCCGTAGGGTACAGAAAGTTGTGTTGCGAATTCATGAGCTTTTATTTAATTGAACTAGACAAGGCATTAGGCCAAATTAAAAATAACAAAGAAGTTCTCTGTTCAGCTTGGGCGCACAGGTCGCCACCCCGTTATAATGGGACGCTCATAGAATCCATCCATCCAACCATTCATTCATCGATGTACTTGGAATGTTCCACAGAAACGCATGACGGCTGGTGCTTTTTTGAGTCATCAGTGAATGCTGGGTTTTCGCACGATAGTCAAACGTTGTCACAGTGCGGAAGCGGGGCTTTTCCTTTCATATATACCTTAACTAGTAGTATATCAGTGTCCTCAGCGCTCAACGGTCGTGTAAGAAAGCGCCAGGCGCCATGCCGGCTGACTACCGCATTCCAATCGCTGAGCGCTGTACTTCGCGCATACATAGACATCGCATACAGGACTATACAATACGGTACCATGCTTAATAAAGCCCACGAACATTCGGGATAAACGTTCACTTATACTTGAAATGTATTAATGCAACACTTACCTCCTTATGGAAGAATTATAGCTGAGGAAATCGGTGTAGTTCGACCAGCGCTGATACCGCCAGTACAGCCGCAAAAACCGCTCAAATGTGCTGGTCATTACGTGTAACACTTTCCACAGATAAATCTGACCAAGAATACCAACTATTTCATGGTAATGTTAGACAGGTCCCTCTACAAAACTCGCTGCAATAACGGATACACACAAGAAGAAAGCCCCACGACAAGTCGCCATGTGTTGTACGAAACTGTGGTGCCTTAATAAGTTCTACAATATATTAGAGCGCTGTTAGTAACACTTTTAGCACTAAATAAAAAGCACAACATTATTTATTTAGTAATAAAATTATGAAATAGGTTTTTATTTAGCATTGGCGCATGAAAACATAAAAACAAAGATACGGGACTAGGGCTACCCCTACACATCTGCAAACAGACGGGGCAGACATGGCGGCATTGTGGAAAAAGCCGTCGGAGCTAGCAGAGTTCACTACTGTTAGATCGTGGCAGATAATGGCGAATGTTTAAAAAAGGCTCCTTTTCGCAGGGAAGTGATGTTTTAAACACGAGTTATTAGCACAACGGTTCAGTATGAGCAAGCACCTCGTTGGAAGTCTGCAACAGTAATATTTGTAACGCCGTGTCGGTCTGGCGCACGTCTACTCCAACGGTAGAATAAAAGTAGTACATACGTTATTTTACCACTGAGACCAGTTGCCGTCCAAGTGGTGCTGTTTTAATGGGCGCTTGAAAGCAAGTGGTACCACTTCAGTGGCCACTTAAAAGCAAGTGGTACCACTTTGAAAACCACTTGGCAGCAAGTGGGACCACTTTGGACCACTTGAAATCCCACTTCAAATTTTCGCCTGGGTTTATAGTCAAAGTTATTGTACGTAATATAGCAAAAGCCTTGGGGGACGTGCATCTCAGTCTTCATGGTGGCGTTGTGCACTGGTAGCCCGCAAATATAAAAATTCATGCATACATACACGTGTATTAACACCATTGATGACACGCTAACATAAATACGGGTAAAATAGATGCTCAACGAGTAGTGTATGAAGGAAAGCATTCGCTGGGTTAATCTGGAATTTGAAAAATTGCCTCAACAGCATCACAGAGGCCATAACAGCAGTTCCAATAATGAGTGTCACCACCATGGTGTACCCCATCTAAACATTAGAACAAAGCAAGTGAACTTTTTATATACGCTAAATATCTCGGGCTTCCTGATGCTGAGCTCTCTTGTGCATGTTAGTGAAACAATGTTCACGAATATTTTATGAATATCCACTTTTTGATATTTAAATAGAGATGTTCACCCAATATCCATTGAATATCCACAAATAACATAGGATATTCAGACCATTTGTGGACATCCTCTAAATATTGATGGTTGGCTGGGCTGTGCTTCATAATGGCAGCATTCCTCTTTCCCTTTGCTACCGATGCTTTCTCTTGTACCTCCATATATCTATCCCTCTCATTTACCCATACTCCGAGGTACTTGTACTCGCTTACCCTCGGTATTTTTTGGCCCTGTATAAAGACCGCATGGTCTTCGTGATCATTGAATACCATCAATCCACATTTTGTTGCACTAAATCCTAGTCCTAAAGCCTCACATTCCCTTCCGCATATATCTGCCAGTCGCTGTATATCATCTTGACTGTCCACAAATAAGGCAATATCATCAGCATAAAATAGACCTGGAAGCTTCTGCTCGACCATCGTGCCGACCTGTTTGTGTGACAAATTAAATCCAATGTTGCTACCTTCTAGCGCTTTTTCCATCCTCACCATGTACAGCATGAATAACAGCGGGGACAAAGGACATCCCTGTCTCAGCCCCCATGTCGCAGCGCCCCCCACGAAACTGCGGCCGGCGCATGTATTAAAGGCCACGGCCGGGCTAGACCGCACGCGCGCTTCTTTTCTTACGGCCTTCTCACCCGCCGCGAAAGCAATGGGAGAGTTTCTCAGTATGTTTCGCCGCCCGGCGGCGGTAGGGGCGCTGCGACCCTGACCGTGCATCTCCTGCGCCGCGCACTCGGCAAAGAGCGTTGCTCGATGTGAAACCGCGGAATGGGGGTTCTCGACGGAGAGGGGGGAGGGGGATTATTCAGGAAGTCGGGGGTAGTGGGAGGATCGACTCTTTAAAAAAAAGAAACTAATGTTATCAGACGGCTCGCCGCATAATGTAGGTATGCATGTGCCCGTGGAGAATACAAGCTTAAACTCAGTAAAACTGTGGAAGAATCGGCTAACGAGGCATAATGCAGGAGGTTAGCGAATTGGGTGAGTTGGAAAATGCTCATGATAGTTAGCGCAAACGCAACACGGACGAAAAGAAGAAAAAATAACGACACAAGCGCTATCTAACAACTGAATGATTATTGGAAAAATCACAAATATATATGTAAAAGAAAGAGAAAAAACAACAAACCCGCACATGCGCCAAAGATAATTGACAGATAAAAACGTGTATGCTAACAAAACTACGCCCTTTCCAGGAAAGACACTTCCATATCAATCAAAGCGATAGAAGGGCAGCTCACGCAGTTCTCTTTCTTGGACATATATATTTGTGATTTTTCCAATAAACATTCAGTTGTTTGATAGCGCTTGTGTCGTCCTTTTTTCTTCTTTACGTCCGTGTTGCGTTTGCGCTAACCATCATGAGGCATAACGCAGGAGGCTTGAAGCACTGGCAACGATCAGAGAGGAGAGATAAAAAACGGTGCACCTGTTCTGCAAGCAGAGAGCATCAAATACCTTTGGCCCTTGGTCTCGTTGGACAACGAGGCCGAAATTAAGAGAGGTCGCTTACATAAATGACGAGCACGCCTTCCCCTTGCTAGCTATTTTCTATTTCTTTATTTTTCCAAATATATATTTGGAGTGGTTTTCACGGCTAAAAGCTGCAGTCTGCAGCTTGACAGCTCTTTGAAACATGTACGTGAGTTGTATCTCTAAGGGTTGAAAATAACTGCGTATAGGGAGAAAGAAAGTAAAAAAACAAGAAAAACAAGAGAGGACTCTTGCTGCTGAATAACCCCTTCGGACGGCACGCCCCGAGAGTGTGGTGTGCATTGTCAAGGTTTTAACACCACCTGGAAACATTAATTCAGGAGACCCCGAGCTCTTTCGCGTTCCTTTTGTTAGCGTCAGGATGGCTGGGCCGTAAAATAAGACACAATTGAAAACGCAACGCACGACACACAGTTAAAAGGGAAAAAGAAGTTTACATTTAATTCTCAACAACTTGGTTGCAACGCAAAACTCATAACATAAAGTCGCATACGCATATTCGCTCAAATCGCACTACTAACAACGCACAACCGCTCTAATCGCACCGCTCAAACGCACAACCGCTCAAGTCGCTCGCACTTCTCAGACTCTCCTCGTCGCTTATTATTATTACAGACCTCGGATGTGACTTGCGCTGCGCTGCTGACGACCAACAACAGGCAGCATCAGCTGTACAAGCTACTGCGAGCACAAGACAGGAACGAACTACACTAACCGAGGCCTGAGTTTCTAGCTCTTTTGGTCAAGATAGTGGTCTTTTTTCAATAAGGCCTCTGAACGCAGGAATGTGCTAGAAGTTTTGGAAACAGCAGAGCCCTACTTGCAACGCGCTCCCATCTTAAGCTGCCCTGAAGGCGTTGACGACAGCCACTCCCTACGATCCGCAGATCTCATAGCCGAACAATTCCCAAGATTTTTCCTCGTCAATCACTTAAACAAACTGACTGACGCAAACGACAAGCCTTCCACCTACGCACACAAGCCGACTAGGAAGGATTTTAGGTTGTGAACGAGACATTTGTGAAGTCCGGAAAAGTTTTCACTTGAAAGGGTTCAACTATTTGCGAGTGCTTACGAGCAATAAATATTTATTTCTAAACTTCAGAATGTCTACACGTTTAATGGCGGAGAGCTGTACTCCCGGCTCTGGCATTTATACGTTTTTCGATAAGCTTAAGCTCGATGCACGTTGCGCATATAAGAAGTCAAAATAAACTATTTGTGCGTCTTCAACGATTACGCAACTTGTTTTTCAACGCGCGGTGAGTGAAGAAGCGCGCCCGAACTCATGTGCCGGCGTTGCGCGCGCTGCACGGAGCGGCGGAGGAGGGTCAGGGTCGCAGCGCCCCCCTCAAAGCAGCGGCGAGAGGCATGTACTACACCCGATGCGAAGGCCGTAAGAAGCGAGCGCGCGCGTGCAGTCTAGCCCGGCCGTGTAAAGGCGAACATTATCTGGACGCGCTCTCCTTCGCGGCTGGCGGAGAGTGTCCACACCTAAATTATTTTTCTTACACCGTGGTCCAAATATATGTTCACACCGTCAGCTACCACAACAGTTTAATCATGATCATGGGCGTTAGTCGTCGCGATAGAGACATGCTGTCAACATGGGTGCATCCACGTCAAACGTTGCTATAGCTGCCAAACACGAATAGACGTTGTACAAGCTCTCATATATCACTACACAATAAGCACTACTTCTGTGAAGATACGTTTCACTTTCGTGTTATACCGATTCCTATGACGGAGGGATCAACCATGCTTTTTCACAGATGGCCGAATTCTCGCTGTATCACTCTGTCGGCCTTTGGGATTGCCCGCTTCCAAACTGCTAATCTGTCTGCATGCCGGCGCACGGGAAAGTGACACTTTTTCCGCACATGTTGTGCACACCGAATTGCAGCGCCTGGCACAAAACACGGTCCTTGTGTATATCTTCTTTGTCTCCGTGTGTTTGCACGAATCCGTTAAGATGATTTCTTCTTTTTTTGTACACGTCATTCCTCTCAAGGAACACTAACACAGGGAACTCGTAAAAGCACGTGCACGCCAACGAAGCTGACAAGCTTCGGCCGCAAGCGGCTTACACTGCCGTCTCCCCCATCTCCCATGCGAGCAGGCAGCGCCTCCGACTGTCGCGCTATATCTCGACCTAGCGGAGGGATCGCGCAACGCGGCACCTTCGGGCAAGGGAAACACGGCTCGCTTTTCACACCTCCCCATTCTAGCCACCCTACCGCCGTGAAAGAGTTCGTCGAACGCCGTTTCCAGAAAAGACCGCTTCTGAAAAGGAGATCGCTCTCTGTCGTGTGACAGCGCGCGGAACTCTTTTTCGGAATTAAAAGACTTTTTAGTGTCCGTGTGACACGGGCACTAAAACTTGCGCGGTGGTCTCCAAACTGAACAAGACGCTTGCGCAGTGTCAGTACGATCAAGCGGCGCCAACAGCAACTCATCTACCGCAATAACAGAATTAAGCGCTGGAGAAAGATTTTTCAGAATAGTATTTTGGCGTTCGTGTCAAAGAAACTAGCACTCTGTTTACCTGTTAGAGGAAACATTCCGTAAGAATGTCAAAACACATCGATAAGATGATTTCGGCTAGTGTTACATGAACAGAAAGAAGCTCTCCGAAAAACCGCAGAAGGGTGATTTTAAAGCATTTGCTATCAGAGCGAGAATTTGCGGCCTCTGCCTCGAAGCCGATAAAGACAGCAAGCGAGCGCGATCAGTAGAACACCCCCTGCACGTCGTCTCCGCGAGAAAACCAAATTATAATCGTCTCCCAGTTATGCGTGCGTGGCATCCAAATTCAAAAGAAAGCTGACGAACTGAAAAAAAAAAAAAGCAATGTTAGCTAGCTGGCGCTGCTCATCTACAATACCGCTATCAGAATGTTATTTTTTTTGTCCGTTGTGCTTGTGTGTTTCTTTTTTTTCTTGCGACTGATCGCATTTGTGTCACGTTTTTTATTCTAAAAAGACAGGGCGTGCAAACACGGACACAAGAAAGAAGTCAGGACACCACAAACGCCGCTTGTGATGTCCTGACTCGACTTCGCGGTCCGTTGCTCGACTCGCGTGACGATCGCCGCCAGAAGCAGATGTACAGTCGCAATCTATTTGAGAGTGAACACGAGATCGCGAGGCTTTACGAGCTCCCAGCGCAGCTAAGCGGCGGCAGCGAGAAGCATTGCTCATGCGCAGTGCGTCCGGCTTGCGAAAATTGTGCCGTCGCGCGCATTGCGTCAGGCAAGGAAGCGCGTGTCGTCTGCTGCACTCGGACTGCAGAAAGAAAGCCGGCCGTGTGCTTCAAAGTGGTGACAATGTTGTACTTGCAATTACGTTCCACACGATTCACGAATAAACTTGAAAATATGATCTCGTTTGCTGGCGTTCTCAAGAACATCGTTGATTTGTAGCTGGGCGCTTTCCCTGACGCACATTTTGTGTTCCAACATGACCTGGCACCGGTACACACTGCAAGAGGTGTGAAAGAGCACATATAAAATCATAGGATCACTGTGCTCTTCTGGCCGGCATGAACATTCGTGAAAATATGTTCGAATATACATAAAAGCAGCCATGGTGCGACCCCTGTTAACATGGCGAGTGCGGACGACCTCCATGTAGCCGTTCGCGAAGAGTGGGGGAATCTTCGAGCGCATCATAACTTTGTGCTAGCGCTGTACTCGTCACCACCACCCACTATATAGCGCTTTACTTATACTACTTCCTAATTGTATTATTTTTTGTGAAACGTGCGCCAAATAGGATGTTTGTGTTTCTTTGCCTGTTCGTTGTACGACTACAAGAACACGAGAAAAGAAAAAAAAACGAAAAGGTGGAACGCCAGGCATAAGAAGCACATTGGGTTGAACTGAAAGCATCAAAATTTTAGTTTTCTTAACACGATCACCACCGAGGCCGGAAAACAGCAAGCAGACGACACACGAGCGCTCCGGTGACGTGATGCGCGCGAAGGGAAGCTACCCTCCTTGCGCATGCGCGCCGATACTGTACGTGTCGCCTGACGGCGCTGGTTGTGCAGAAAGCCACGCGCTCCTATGTTCACCCCCAAAAAGATTGCGACTGTACGCCGGCTGGATGAGGGTAGCTAACCAGCATGCGGAATTCATATGGAGGGTAAAACTTCGAGAACTTCAACCATGTAAGAGGAAGATTATTTCTAATGTTTCACCGCAAAATAACTTGCTAGTCCTTGGAGGAGCTGCCTTAGATGATAGTCACTGCAAAACCCTAGCCTTAGGTCCTAAATACAGTTTTAAGCCGAACCTGAAACCAATAGACGTTTTAAGTTTACCGCGTACAATCACTAGACTTGTTC